>NC_091951.1:329588710-329843710 GCF_031021105.1 Erythrolamprus reginae | reverse complement strand
AACCGGTTGTTCCAAAAACTGACCCTGCCCACCCCAGAATGTAACTCCCAGGAGTCTCAACGCAGTTTGTTTTGGATGCCAGGTAAGTGCAGGGCATGTATGGAGGCTCTGGGTGGGCAAAAAATGGGCCTACCGGAAGTCTAGGTACAGGCCCATTTCTGGCCTCTGGAGCCCAGGGGAGGCCATTTTTGCTCTCTTGTGGAGACTCCTCTAGAGTCTGGGGAGGGTGAAAAGTGTGCCTACCAGAAGTACCAGAAGTCTGGAAATGGGTCCATTTCCTGCCTCTGGAGGACCTCAAGAACCTGGAGGAGGCCATTTTTGCCCTCCTAGAGCTTGAGGAAAGCCTCCAGAGCCTGAGGAGGGTGAAAAATGCCCCCCTCCCTGGTGCAGGATGCTGAGTAAGCCACCCCCCCATGGCCACACCCACCCAGCAACCAGGCAGTGAACTGATTGCTAATTTTTTTTCAACCCCACCACTGCTTTCATGTATACAATGGCAGTAGAATAGAGATGGAAAGTGGGATACCAGGTGATCTCTCCTCAGTTCTGCGCCATTAAAGAAACACTGATAAAGTTAATGGCCCACAATCCTTGCTTAATAGCAACAAGGACTGCTAGGATTGCCATCACTAAGTGATGCAGCCCCATGGTATCATACTTTATGTCCTCATTCCATAGTAAGATAAATTGTAGCCCCAATTATTGCTGTTAATACCTGTAGCATGTAGGAGATTTGGCCGTTTCTCTGGAGAGGTAATGACACTTAATTAATTAATTACATTTAGAGTTGCCCAAGTCCATAAAATCAAGGACAGTTAATATTTCCCAATGAAGAGCCAGCTTGGTGTAGGTGTTAAGAATGCAGGATTAGAAACTAGGAAACCATCAATCCTAGGGTGATTTGGGGGCAGTCATTATTTCTCAGCTGACCTCACTTCACCTGGTTAGTGTAGAGAAAATAGGAGCATTATTTATACTAAATCATTTTGTGCCCAGTAAAGGTGGGATATAAATTAAATGATACCATAAATCTCCATGCATAAGGAAAACCAGCATTTCAGAGGGGGATCCAGTTCAGTGCTTAATATTCAAAATTTCTTCATTAAGGAACACTAAATTAAATGCTCTTTCTGTAGCCTGAAACACAGCAGCTAGATTTTAATATTATCACTTTAACCTCTTGCATCTCCTTTATAATCTGGGTACTGGTTTTATATAGACACAGACGGGATAAAGCTGGCTACAGCCCATTTCTGTAATCATTAAAACATCTGTATCAAGTTAATATGAGAGTGCTTATAATATTATTACAAATTATTTTAATGTTGGTCAAGGGGGGACATTGGTGTATGGGAAAACAGATTAAAATAAAACAGCAAACATAGGACGGTGGGCAAATAATCTCGTCTATTTAGCCATAAAAGACAACATGACTTTTAATTAATGAGTTAACAAGGGAGAAATATCTGCAGGCATTTGGTCTATTTTCTTGGAAGAGTTTTAAGGTATGTCCTGAGAAGATGTTTTACTATGCAATTGTCCAGTCTCACTCAAATAATTTTATGGGAAGGTCAAATTGTTGTAGTCTCCCATTTGTAATCCTCCTGTGTTGTTCCATCAATCCATTTGCTTTTTTTTTGGTCTTCTTACCATAATAAGGAAAGATGGGAAAACAGCAGAGCTGTGTTATGTCCTTTGACTGACAGGGATGGAAACTCTCTGTCTGAAACCACTCTAGATCTATTCTCCAGATATTGACGCTCTTACATGGCATTGGACCAGAATACCTCCGGAACCGTCTTCTGCCGCATGAATCCCAGCGGCCGATAAGGTCCCACAGAGTTGGCCTTCTCCAAGTCCTGTCGACTAAACAATGTTGTCTGGCGGGCCCCAGGGGAAGAGCCTTCTCTGTGGTGGCCCCGGCCCTCTGGAATCAACTCGCCCCAGCGATCAGAACTGCCCCCATACTCCTTGTCTTTCACAAATTACTTAAGACCCACCTATATCGCATGGGATGGGGGAATTGAGACATCTCCCCCAGGCTTTTATAGTTTTATGTATGGAATGCGTGTGTTGCATGGTTTTTAAATGATGGGTTTTTTAGATGCTTTTTTAATATTACATTTTTTTATATTGTCACACTGTTTTATTATTGTTGTGAGCCACCCCGAGTATTCAGAGAGGGGCAGCATACAAATCTAATTTATTATTATTATTATTATTATTATTATTATTATTATTATTATTATTATTATTATTATTACTACTACTACTACTACTACTACTACTTAAGAATCACCTTCCTTAATCTACCTGTGTCCTCTACTTTCTTGCTGGCCTCCCTTTGTCTTCAATCTCATGCTTTAAGAGAGGCTCAGTCTGTATCTCCAGTTTGACCATGTTATAAATGATGTAATAGGTTAGTGGTCCACAGCAGGGGTAGGCAAAGTTGGCTTTTCTATGACATGTGTATGACATGAACCAAGGTGGCGCAGTGGGTAGAGTGCAGTACTGCAGGCCACTAAAGCTGACTGCTAGATCTGCAGGTCAGCGGTTCAAATCTCATCACTGGCTCAAGGTTGACTCAGCCTTCCATCCTTCCGAGGTGGGTAAAAGGAGGACCTAGATTGTGGGGGCAATATGCTGACTCTGTTAAAAAATGCAATTGCTAACATGTTGTAAGCTGCCCTGAGTCTAAGGAGAGGGGTGGCATTAAAAAAAAAAATCTAATAAATAAATGTGGACTTCAACTGTATGGAATACAGTCTGGGAGGAATCTCATTTAGCAGTAGTGACTGTGAAAGAGTCACTTGATGGATAACCAACTAAATTTAAATTTTTAAATTTAAATTACAGTCTAAGAATTCCAATATTTAAAAACAGTCATACCAGTTCAAACATACAACATATAACTCATTTCGTTGGCCAGGGGGCTGAGACTTAATCGCCCCAAGCCTGGAGACATAGGTGAGTCTTAAGACTCTTGGGGAAGGCAAGGAGGGTGGGGCCAGTGCGAATCTCTAGGGGGAGCTGATTCCAGAGGGCCAGGACCCCCACAGACAAAGCTCTTCCCCTAGACCCCGCCAAGCGACAATTCATCTTACTATGGAATGAGGACATAAAGTATGATACCATGGGGGGAAAGGCACCTTTGAGACAACCAGTTCCTGGATGACTGAGAGTCTCCAAAGACATTCCCGGGAGGATTTCAAGCTGGAAAGTGGGGTGTCGGGGGCAGACAGTATTCAAGTCGGGCGCGGGTAGAGTGCGCAAATGGTGAGGTGGCTTTTTTATTCCTGCTGGGATGAAATCCTCCGCGTTAAGGATCGCGGAGCGGAGGCAAGCCGAGCGGAACGTCACGCCCAGCCAGGACTCCCCCCCCCCCAACTCCAGTTCCCCCCCCCTCTCCACCCACCCCCACCAGCCGCGCCCCTTCCCGATTTGACAGCCACGCGCAACCTCGCGCGCCCCGCCGGTTGGGAAGGAAAAGTCCTTTTTACGCGCGCCGTGCGCCTTCCCTCCCAACCGCGCCTTCCTCTCCTTCCCTCCGACCAATACGGGGACGGGGCGGGGACGGAGCCCGGCGAGCCTCCCCACCCCGCCAACCGAGAAATTGGCAAGAGCGAAGTTTGCTCAGAGTTGAGTCAAGCGCCACTCTCGGAGGCAGCGGCACATGGTCGGAGCGGGAAGAAGGAGAGCTGAGTTGGGGGTATCCTCTGCGCATCCCCGGGCGATCTCTGGGTCCCCCGGTTCCTCCTCTCCTCTCCTATGGGGAGTCTCGGGTGAGATGTCTCGCTCTGGCTTCTGCTGCCAACGCCGCCTTGCCATCGGACCTGCGGAGAGGAAGGCGAAGAGACTGGCGGAGCCGCCGACGCTTCCTCCTCCTCCTCCAGCAAAGCGGAGGAACCGGGGAATGCGCCTGGCGCAACCCGAGGGCGATCGGGTCCCGCGCAACTTTTCGGATCGAAGTGGCTTTTGGCGAAGCCCCGGGAAGAAATCTTAGGCAGCTTCGGTCCGCTCGCAGATAGATGTCCTCGCTCCGGTATCTGAGAAAAAAAAATCACCATCCCAAGTAAAACGGCTAGGTTTTTTCCAGGATAAGCCCCACTTGGAGAAAAAAAGAAGTCGATTTTTAAACTTGAGAAGGTCCATCAACTGCACCCAAGAATAAGGCAAGGAACCCAATCCCCGAGTCTCTTTTATCTTCCTGTCTTGCAGAATTATTTTTGAAGAATTGGGGTCTACTGTCTTCTCCCCACCCTCCTGAAATAATAACTCCAAAACTCGTTTCCTTCTCTTCTCCCTCTGAAATGCAAGTTTTTCCCTTATTCCCTTATGTTTGCAGCCTTCTTCTTTCCCTTCCTCTCTGAACTGAACTTTAGCACCCTTAAACCTTGTAGGAAGTTTTGTCCACCTCTCCTCCTCATTTTCTTGGTTGGACTTCTCTGGGGGTTTGTTGTGTTTTTTTGCCATGGCGTTGAACCACACTATGCTCTCTGCCACCAACAGCTCCTCCAATGGGACAGGTGGAGTGGCTGAGAACGGCAAACCCTTGACCATCCCCATGGTCATGTTCATTTTCGGAGTGGTGGGCAACCTCATAGCCATCGTGGTTCTTTGCAAATCCAGGAAAGAGCAGAAAGAGACCACTTTCTACACTCTGGTCTGTGGCTTGGCTGTCACCGACCTCTTGGGGACTTGTCTGGTCAGTCCGGTGACTATTGCGACGTATCTGAAACAGCAGTGGCCTGGTGGCCAACCCCTGTGTGAATACAGCAGCTTCATCCTCCTCTTCTTTGGCCTGTCCGGACTCAGCATCATTTGTGCCATGTCCATAGAGAGGTACCTGGCCATCAACCATGCCTACTTCTACAGCCACTATGTGGATAAGAAACTGGCGGCCCTCACTCTTTTCGCCATCTACGTTTCCAATGTCCTCTTCTGCGCCATGCCAAACATGGGCTTGGGGAAGACCAAGCTCCAGTACCCGCAGACCTGGTGCTTCATAGACTGGCAGACAAATATATCCAGCCACGCTGCTTTCTCCTACATGTACGCTGGCTTCAGCTCCTTCCTTATTATGGTCACAGTGGTCTCCAACATCTTGGTGTGCATGGCCCTGATCCGCATGCACAGGCAATTTATGCGTCGCACTTCCCTGGGGACGGACCACGCCACAAATCGCCTGTCAGACTTTCGCCGGCGCAGGAGTTTCCGGCGCATGGCCGGTGCAGAAATCCAGATGGTCATCTTGCTCATTGCCACTTCCTTAGTGGTGGTGATTTGTTCCATTCCTCTGGTGGTGAGTAATCCGCTTATCCTTTTCTTTCCAATATTATCATTAATTTCCTTAGGGGGAACATTGTGCTGCAGCGTGAAGTACTCTCCTTTGCAATTGTCACAACGTGTGATCTAAAACTTTTTTTAAACCCAGCAAAAGCAAAGAGCTTATTCTACCACAGTTCTTTTTCTTGACTGGATGCTAATATTTAACACAAAACGCTAAGAAACACTTTTGACCTGCTCTTTAGCTCTTTACCTGTTCACAGAGCTGAGAAGATCCTAAAACACCTCCATTATTGCCAGTCTCTTTAAAGAAATTCATTGTGGTCACTTTTAGCCTCATGCAGGAAAAACGGTTTATGCAAACACGCAAGCTCTCGACGCACAGAAAAATTGTGGCCCATTACTTGACGTCAAAATTGTATACCTTCATTTCCTTCAAAAGTATCGTGGGTTTTTCAGGGAGTTATTTTTCAGATGCATAGCTTTTCAGCTTTCCATTCAATTCCCCCCCCCTCTATTTCATTGAATTGTTGGATAGACCGAATGATTAAACAAACAAGTTGCTTTCGTGGGATGTGGTTGAAAAGCAGATTAAGGTGTGGTTAAAATAGAGCATACTGAAATTGCAGACCGTTTCTGCCAAACGTTATGGAATTGCATGCAGTTCAATGTTCATAGCATTAGCTTAAGAACCCCAGATACACTTAAGCAAACAAATGTTAAAGTGTCTTTAATTATTACTGCCCCGAGTCTTCAGAGAACGGTGGTATACAAATCTAATAAATAATAATAATAATAATAATAATAATAATAATAATAATAATAATAATTATTATTATTATTATTATTATTATTATTATTATTATTATTATTATTACAGATATGTATATCAAACTAAAAGATTTAACTGATAAAGACTGGTTCCCAAATATCCCCCCGAAATCAACTTAGAAACATAGAAACATAGAAGACTGACGGCAGAAAAAGACCTCATGGTCCATCTAGTCTGCCCTTATACTATTTCCTGTATTTTATCTTACAATGGATATATGTTTATCACAGGCATGTTTAAATTCAGTTACTGTGGATTTACCAACCACGTCTGCTGGAAGTTTGTTCCAAGGATCTACTACTCTTTCAGTAAAATAATATTTTCTCATGTTGCCTTTGATCATGTTGCCCCAACTAACTTCAGATTGTGTCCCCTTGTTCTTGTGTTCACTTTCCTGTTAAAAACACTTCCCTCCTGAACCCTATTTAACCCTTTAACATATTTCAATGTTTCGATCATGTCCCCCCTTTTCCTTCTGTCTTCCAGACTATACAGATTGAGTTCATGAAGTCTTTCCTGATACGTTTTATACTTAAGACCTTCCACCATTCTTGTAGCCCGTCTTTGGACCCGTTCAATTTTGTCAATATCTTTTTGTAGGTGAGGTCTCCAGAACTGAACACAGTACTCCAAATGTGGTCTCACCAGTGCTCTATATAAGGGGATCACAATCTCCCTCTTCCTGCTTGTTATACCTCTAGCTATGCAGCCAAGCATCCTACTTGCCTTTCCTACCGCCCAACTTCAAAAAGAAATAAAATTAGCAGTATTCTTTATTAAGTAAAGCAAGAGTTTTTTTTCTCCCCTGTGACAATGATAGGACTGTGACAGTTGCATGCAGTTATTTATCATGGCATGGACAACTTTCGTAACTGTTTTGTACCTGGTTGCAGGCGTTCTCTTTTTCCCAGTTGACTCCAAGGAAGGGAGAAAAGAGTAACAACAGTTGGGGGCTTAGCTAAGATTTCCCCCCTCTTGTATACTGTCCAATAAAATGCAGCAAGCTTTTTTTTCTTTGCAGGGATATATTAAACAACTGACAGGGCATGTTTGCTATTATCTCTCCCTTTCATTCTGTAAGCTAAGTGGTCCTTTGGAGTGAAGCAGTGGTGGCTTACTACTGGTTCAAACCAGTTCGCACGTACCGGTGGTGGAAATTTCCACCTGCTCGCAGAACCGGCAGCAATGGCTGGCTGTCCATTCCCCCGAACCGGTTGTCCGGTTGCCATGGGTGGCAAAGAACCACCTGTGCATGCACAAAGGGTCATTTGTGCACCCGATGTGCACTTTCGTCATGAAGCAAACTGTAGGGAGAGTAAGGGGTAACCACCCCCAGAGTGAAGCATGGAGAATACAGTTGGGTGTAGTAGAGGGGGCTTCTTGTAGGCAACAGACAATCTAAAATTGCACCTTAGCAAGAAGGTAGTAAAAGCAGAGAAACCCATGTCCAACAGAGACTGGGCAAACCACAAGGTTGAGTTATTCAACTAAATGCTATAATTTTACTAGTTTGGCCAGTTTTGCTACATAACTAAAATAATCCAGCTATGAATACCTGGGTTTGTGATCCCAGTGCATTTTAAAAGTAGCCCAGGTCATGTTCTTCAGTGTGTAACTGTACACTTTGCCATTGGTGTTCCTTACTGAGACTACAATATTTTGCTGTGTGATCTTTGACTTAGTAGCACAATCAGTCCTGTTTTTAAGTGGTGCAAGTAAACATATAGGGGTGGGTGGGTGATAATTTCCTCGCAAAAGATCTGACAGCAAGTTAAGGATTACTGTTTTCACGAAGTGCTTGTTATCTCCTCACATGGAAATGGCCCAGGTAGGGAGAATATGAAAAACAAGCCCCCTACCATTCAGAATCATCTTGCACAAGAAGTGTGATGTGTAGTAGCCTGGCAATGAAAAGAGGAGAGTGTGCTCAAGAGCAATAGCATTTTAGACTTATATACTGCTTCACGTTGCTTTACAGCCCTCTCTAAGCGGTTTCCATAGAGATTGCCCCTGACAATCTGGGTCCTCATTTTACCGACCTTGGAAGGATGGAAGGCTGAGTCAACCTTGACCCTACTGAGATTCGATCTGCCAAACTGCTGGCAGCCGGTGATCAGCAGACGTAGCTTGCAGTACTGCACTCTAACCACTGCACCACCCAGTGTGTGTGCTTCTGGAGGGGAAATACTGTAGCTAAAATTGGGCTTATTTCTTCCTTTCACACAAGTGGAGGGGTTTTTTTTTTGGGGGGGGGGTGTCTATTAATGTAAGAATAACTCAGTCCTTTTGATATAGTTGCAATAGTTAGGGGAAAGATCAAAAGCAACATGAGAAAATATTATTTTACTGAAAGAGTAGTAGATCCTTGGAACAAACTTCCAGCAGACGTGGTAGATAAATCCACAGTAACTGAATTTAAACATGCCTGGGATAAACATATATCCATCCTAAGATAAAATACAGAAAATAGTATAAGGGCAGACTAGATGGATCATGAGGTCTTTTTCTGCCGTCAGTCTTCTGTGTTTCTATGTTTCTAATATGTACAAATATTGAGTTATCCAATTTTCCAATCATGTATTCTCAGTTCCTACTTGTAAAAGCTAAACGATGGTGAATGGCCAGTGGTGGAATCTCCCACACAGACAACTATTTTTGGATAAATGACTTGTAAAAGCTTTCTGGATGTAGTAAAATTAGGACTGAGCTATACTACTTATTTCTTTTTCAACTGTTTGCTTACTTTAGGAAAGGACTTAAATTTTCAGGACTTTTAAACATGGAGAAAGAGTTATATTGTCACATCTATTTGCAGTGTAAAGTGGTCAAGTCTACTTATTCCTCAGAAAAGGGTAAACATAAGATATCCCTTGAGTTGTGTTCCAACTTTGGGTGACTACATGCATACATTCCTGCCACTTTTCTTCTTTTTCTTTCACAATTTATATGGACACCTAACACACCCTTGCAATTATGGCTTGTGATTACTTGCTGCTGGGAATTCTGTTTTATAAGCTAGTCTGCAGCCCTGGTGGTCTCTCTTCCAATTACGGATTAAATCTACACCTGCTTAGTTTTTACAAGTTCAGTGAAGATGCTGCAATTTCCTGCTGTGACACACTCCTGTTGTGGGATCTTTTTATGTTGTGGCCAAGTAGTCCTTAAAGCATTATCATAGAAGATTTCTCCAAGCCTGGGATGGTTCAAAATTAGTTGGTCTTGTTTTCTTACATGCGTTTCTTGGAGACATATTACATCTGCATTTTTTTGTTCAATTTTGTGGAATGTTTCTTTTCCCTTTTACTCTATAATTGCTAGAATGTACATTATATATATTCCCTTTACTTTTGTGTACCCTGTTTTTAATGTATATAACCAATAAACATATTTTTTTAAATAAAGCATTATCATAAACCCCTTTGCTAGTTTGCTTGGGGCAAGTGCCTATGGCATCTGCTTTCCATAATTGACATCTCTAGAAGGCTGGACTCATTCCTCTACATTTTTCAAACAGGCGAAAAACAGCAATGTTTTCTTCAAAATCAAGAGATAGTCTCTGTTTCATGCCTTTTATATATTCCACATTAATAGAAGGAGGAGAGTCATTTCTCACAAACCTGCTCAGCACTTCATAGAATGCTAGAAAGCAGCCTCAGAGATGACCACAAAGGCAAACCAACATTTGTGAATCCTCTAACTTTCAAGATATTGTGATTAAGACACCCAAGGGCAGGAATTGGTGGCCAAGTGCCTCATAACTGTATTCACAGAGGCAACTAAAGTAGAAGTCTCTCTACCTAAAGAAGGTGATAATAGATAAGACAATACTTATAATACAATACAATCAACTCCCCCCAGAGATTAGAACAGCCCACCCTCCTTGTCTTTCGCAAACTACTCAAGACCCACCTTTGTCGCCAGGCATGGGGGAGTTAAGATATTTCTTCCCCTAGACCATTACAAGTTATGCATGGTATGTTTGTGTGTATGTTTGGTTTTTATAATTAGGGTTTTTAGTTGTTTTATTAAATTGGATTGTTATATGTTGTTTTTACCATTGTTGTTAGCCGCCCCGAGTCTGCGGAGAGGGGTGGCATACAAATCCAATAAATAAATAAATACTTGTAAGTTAGTGGTGTTTCATAAAGCAGGATATTTTTAAAATGCTTTAAATTAAATACCATAAATGCAATGGGAAAAGAAAGCAGGACTGGATGGATTTTTTTAAAAAAAATGTTCCAGTGGGAATCTTATTAAATCCATCTGAGATTCAAACTGAAATAGAACATAAGAAATTATTGTCCAAATTTTCTATTGGAAGCAATAGCTGGATGCCACGTTGGGAGAAATAGTCTACATACAATATATGCTTGCATCCCATTTATTTTGAATTAAAAGTGTTGTATTCAGTGTAATATTTACGTATCAAATGACATGGGTCTACATTCTTTATCTTTATAGTGACCCTGCGAAGAAGTTCAGACTAGAGGAAAATTATTTGAATCACTCTATTTATTACATGAATAAATATCAGTGTAACTCTGACTTCAGTAGCGTCTGTGGGTAGCATTTTTTTTTAATATGAAGATACATGTAGGCTGGTTCTGATTCTACAAAGCTGTACTCTGATGAGGATATGAAATTTTGCAGAATTTTGTATTGAAGGAAAGATGTTGCCTTCAAACACCAGACAAAAAGATTTCAATAAACAATCTTTTTTAAAAAAAGAACAGGAGGAATGGAAAACAATGAATGTTATCATGTTCAATGCTTTGCTATTACAGAGAGTTAATTGACTATGAAATAGTAAAATGGCAAGCAAAGTTAATTTGTAAAATCCTCTGGAACTCATTTTGGAAACTGGCACCCTTTCATTTCTTAATAATCTCAGCAATGAAATTAATCATATAGAAACAAACTATGTTGGGAAACGTGGAGAAAGTAAAAGGAAGGGGAGGCACATAGAAAAACAAAATGTGTTATTTCTATTTGTGAATTAAAACTGTCAAAGACTCATTGTCAGGTCCTTGTATGAATCCAACAGATACATTTCAAAGCTATATATAGGTTGTTTTCCTTTTGGCTTTATGCTCACAATAACTTTGAGGTTGACTCAATGAATTATCTTGTTCAACAGCAATTTGAAGCCAGATTTTATCAGTACACAAACTTCATTTTGGAATAACACATTGGAGAACTGCAGTGGTGCTCTATGAGACTTAAGTACAGCAGACCTAACCACCTGCTTCCTACTCATAGACTGGAATCACTCAATGACCTAGGCTAAACTAAAATAAATTGGAGAGTTTGTGATTCAATAGGTCATGCACCCAACCAGTGTCTTGAAATGTTACATGAACCAGACCATCCTGTTAAAGAAATGTTATAGTTTCTTTATTTAGACATTTGTATTTTGTTAATATAAATTAAATGTTCTGTTCATTGTTAACATTTAGAATTTGGTGTTGGGCTTCTTGACTGCCAGGGCATATGAGTCAAATCAAATCAATCGTAGTCAAAGATCAGAGACCAGAACAAATAAAACACTCAAAAGAATATGATTGGATTGGATTTGCGTATGTGTCTTTGAAATTCCAGTGGAGTTTTCCAAATAAAGATGATTACAGTATTTTTTTATAGTGAGACATGCTGGGAATCGATTCCTGCCAGAAATTATGAACTTCACTCTGAAAGACATTTTAACCTTATTTTCAAATAAAAGTCAAATAAAAGACAGATCTGATATTTCATTATAGTGAAGATTATAGAAATTGGGGCAGGCAGAGAAGTGAACAATGTCTTCATAATTTCTCCATTTGAAACAGGAAAGCTTTGTATACATAATTGTTTTAAAACCACATTTTAATTGTCTTTCCATATATTTAATTAATTTAATCTCTTCCCTTTTCTATCCTACCCCAAACAACTGCTTCCAATGAGAATCGCTAATTTGAAATGACTGGGATTGGGGTACACTAACCTGCAGAATCTTATTTTTATTATTTGAAGCACTATCAAAATTCCTAATAGCCAAGATATTCACAGAAGGCAGGTGTGAGTATGTCCAAAATGACAACATTGGGGGTACATGATTGAAGCCAAGTACCATTTATGTCTTAGGTCCATTAAAACAACAGGGATCTTATGGTGCCTTCTTGATTTTTGCAGAAAATAGAAATTTGAAATAGATTGCTCTGTCATCAGAGGATAGAACTATTTTCTCTTTTCCAAGATATAGAATAGAATAGAATAGAATAGAATTCTTTATTGGCCAAGTGTGATTGGACACACAAGAAATTTGTCTTTGGTGCATATGCTCTCCGTGTACATAAAAGAAAATTTACATTTGTCAAGAATCATGGTACAACACTTAATGATTGTCATAGGGGTCAAATAAGCAATGAGGAAACAATCAATATTAATGAAAATCTTAAGGATAGCAGCAACAGGTTACAGTCATAGGGTCATAAGTGGGAGGAAATGGGTGAAAGGAATGATGAGAAAAAAATAGTAGTAATAGTAAATAGTTAGACAGTGTTGACATATATTTTTTGGAAAAGTTTTCTCCTATAAAAAAACTGTTCTGTGCATCATAGTTTAAGTTGGCAAAGCTGTAATAATACAAGTGCTCTTAATATTAGGCATATTAGATTCTTTAATGTCCCTGTGAAGTGGTAATGGATTGGGGACAAAGGTGTGATGGGAGAGCTTGCTATATCCACCATGTATAAAGACAGGAAATGTGATAAAGTGAGTGAAATAAAATAGTTTCTAGTTGATCTTTCATATAGTTGATCTTTCATATACTTTCATATAAGTGGTGTGCATAAGTGCACTAGCGTGCCTCCCATCCCCTGTCCTATTGTCTCTCCTACATCTCACATATCATATCTACTATTCTTCTCTTCTATTCTTCTTATACTACTCTCATAATATCCTTCTATTCTCTAATTGATATATTCTATTCCTAAATTTTCACTTCTATTCTTTCTCTAATATATTTTACTCGAGTATAACCTCTATAACCTTCATTGTGTATTATTGTGCATTGGAAAAAATGAATGAATGAATGAATGAATAAATAAATAAATAAATAAATAAATAAATAACCCTCCCTTTTGGCTGTTTTGTATGCACAGTCAGTACATATTTGAGAAGCAAAAAGAGATGTATAGTTTAGCTGGGAGATTCGGGGGTTGGATCTAGAAACAAGTTTAATTTGAAGCAAAAAAAAAAAACCAGGCCTGGGAAATAAATGCTTTTATGATTACCCAGAAATCTGTATAGAAATATTCATTTGGTCATCAGGAGTTGTGATTAGAAGATGTCTGAATCATAGCATACTCATGGCCACATGATCAGAATTCTGTTCCTTGGCACCTGGCATCTTATTCAGGACCCTGGGATTGTCATTTGAAAACAGCTGCCCCATCCAGTTTCTGACAAGTGAAGTCGACTGGGGAAGCCTGATTCGTTTAAGGACTTCCGTGATTTGCTTAAAAGCAGAGAACGGCATCAAAATAAATCATCAAATTGGGCGTGGACTGCCTTAACCGCCTTGCTCAACTGGGGTCGTAACTCAAGGAGTAGCTGTACTAAACAGGTATCAAGATCTCCCGGGCAAAGGTTGCTTGGTAAATTGTCTTCCTGCTTAATATTAACTAGCTGCCTATATAAAGCCGTGTATCGGAATGCGATAGAGGATTTTATGAGGGTATGTAAAGATTTTGTGGATAGCTCCTCCTTTGTTTGTTGTAGAAGGCAACTGCTTTTTAAAGAACATTTTATGGTAAGACATGCTTTAGGTGTGCACTTAGGAGGGAAAAATATTTTTTCCTGGATATCAGCTCATCCAAGTTGGGCGGTTGACTCATGATATGGCTTGTTTCAGAGTCCTTATTAGTAAGACTTCAAAATATTTTGTGCATTGGACAAAATATTTTTACTGGAGACCTCACCTACAAAAAGATATTGACAAAATTGAACGGGTCCAAAGACGGGCTACAAGAATGGTGGAAGGTCTTAAGCATAAAACGTAACAGGAAAGACTTAATGAACTCAATCTGTATAGTCTGGAGGACCGAAGGAAAAGGGGAGACATGATCGAAACATTTAAATATGTTAAAGGGTTACATAAGGTTCAGGAGGAAAGTGAACATTTAATAGGAAAGTGAACACAAGAACAAGGGGACACAATCTGAAGTTAGTTGGGGGAAAGATCAAAAGCAACATGAGAAAATATTATTTTACTGAAAGAGTAGTAGATCCTTGGAACAAACTTCCAGCAGACGTGGTTGGTAAATCCACAGTAACTGAATTTAAACATGCCTGGGATAAACATATATCCATTGTAAGATAAAATACAGGAAATAGTATAAGGGCAGACTAGATGGACCATGAGGTCTTTTTCTGCTGTCAGTCTTCTATGTTTCTATGTTTCTATATGTATTGAGACTGAGACATGGGAGAAATTGACCCGTGTGCAGTCAGTGCAAAGTTTGTTCCTGGTGTGCTTGTGCAGACCTATGGAAGACCGCTGTCCTATTTAGGAGTCTCTGGGCCTGTTTCACGCTCAATTTAGGAGCTCAAGCAATTCTGATTAGGGGTGGGAAGAATGATATTTGAGGAAAGGGTTATCCATCTTCCACCAGGCTGCATTTCAATACAAACAGTTCCTGTCTTATTTACTGAATAATCAGTAATTGGCTCCTGAATACAAACATACCCAAGTTCATCCAGCCCTGACATTCTTCTTTCCTGAAAGCGAGAATAATTGATTTTGCATGAATTCAGAAGCTGGTGGTTAATAAGCTGTCATGTTGGGGATTAGATCCCGATTGTTGAAAGCAGGCAGCTGACCACTTTAGAATAGAGGATGGTTCTGTCTTCCTTGGACTACTAGATCAAAGAAAAAGGGGGTGGGACTTTGGTTGAAATCACCTGAGAAGTTTAACTGGGAAAAGTTTAACTGATCAGGTAAGGCAAGAGATAGGCAGACTAGGATCTTAATGCCATATTTGGCAGGACGGTCCTTAAGGTGGCTCTCTCAGAGATTCCACCAGCTTGCAATCTTATATGAAATATTTATTTATTTATTTATTTATTTATTATTTATTAGATTTGTATGTCACCCTATACGATAGGGCCCATATAAGAAGGGAAATTTATTTATTTATTTATGTATTTATTTATTTGTATTTGTATGCCACTCACTCCACTTTGGTTATTGAAACGGATGTCCATGTGCCACCTCTATGTTGGTTGAGGCAGGCAGGATTCCCTTGAGTGCCATTTGTTTGTTTGTTTGTTTGTTTGTTTGTTTGTTTGTTTATTTGTTTATTGATTGATTGATTGTTAGAGTTGAAAGGGTCCATGAAGGCCATCAAGTTCAACCCCCTGCCCAAGCAGGAACCCTATAGCACACCAGTCAAGTGGCAGTTCAATCTTCTCTTTAAAATGTCCAGAGTGTTGGAGTTCACAACGTCCGCTGGTAGGTTTTTCCATTGGTTGATCGGTCTGACTGTCAGGGAGTTCCTCCTTATCTCCATGTTGAATCTCTCCTTGGTCAGCTTCCAGCCGTTGTTCCTCATACGGTCCTCTGGTGCCCTGGAAAATAAAGTGATCCCCTCCTCTCTGTGACATCCCCTCGTATATTTGTAGACTGCTATCATATTTGTTGGGGGTCAAGGGAAAGGGAGGGTCTTGCCTTCTCTTTCTGCTCAAGATCCACATGTACAATTGGTGGGCCACTGTGTGACTCAGAATGCTGGACTCAATGGGCTTTGGCCTGATTCATCATGGCTCTTCTTATGTTCTAAAAGAACGAACAATAGTCAAATACAATAACAGTAAAAAAAATACAGGCATAAAATTAATACTTATCATAAAATCAACTTATCAGTAAAGACTTAATGAACTCAATCTGTATAGTCTGGAGGACAGGAGGGAAAGGGGGGACATGATCGAAACTTATATGTTAAATGGTTAAATATATTAAAGAAGGGAAGTGTTTTTAATAGGAAAGTGAACACAAGAACAAGGGGGCACAATCTGAAGTTAGTTGGGGAAAAGATCAGAAGCAACGTGAGAAAATATTATTTTACTGAAAGAATAGTAGATGTTTGGAACAAACTTCCAGCAGACGTGGTTGGCAAATCCACAGTAACTTAATTTAAACATGCCTGGGATAAACCTATATCCATCCTAAGATAAAATACAGGAAATAATATAAGGGCAGACTAGATGGACCATGAGGTCTTTTTCTGCCATCAATCTTCTATGTTTCTATATTTCTACATGTATGTTTCTAATAGAATAATAAGATCATAAAAAACCCATGCATACTACTGTCAGTCCTAATTCCAAGCCTGCCAGAAAAGCCAGGTCTTAACATTAAATATGAAATGTTAAATATGTAGCAGATATGAATTGTACTTAATGTTTTTTTTATTGAATTAAACTCAGATCTGGGTTCTGATCTAGCCTGCCCACGTCTTCAATCCATCTCACCTCTTTGCAGGATTACCGCATTGAAAGCCTCAATGCTTTTGGATTGAATTAGGTGTAGCTAGCAAAACGCTTCTATTCAGGCTCCCTCAGGCAAAAGCAAGAATCTAGGCCAAAGTTAACCAGGCCCATGATAACTGCAGACGTATATTATGAAACGACGAAAGAAAAAAGAAGTTTTAAAACCCTCTACTATCCAAACATCAATTTATTATTGCATCAAATGTGAAGGATTATGAAAGGCCTCAGGGAAGAGAAACCTGACTAAGAGAGACGTAATACAGGTAGTCTTTCACTTATGACCATAATTGAAACTGGCACTTCTGTCACTCAACGAGGCAGTTATTAAATAAATCAAATCTGATTTTACCACCTTTTTGCCACCTTTTTTGCCACGGTTAAATCACTCACCGTGGTCATTAAGTGAATCCCCCTCATCGCTGTTTGTTTGTTTGTTTGTTTGTTTGTTTACTTACTTACTTACTTACTTACTTACTTACTTACTTACTTACTTACTTACTTACTTACTTACTTACTTACTTACTTACTTATTTGGATTTGTATGCCGCCCCTCTCTGAGGACTCGGGGCGGCTGACTACATATACAAACAAACAGTAATAAAATCAATCCAATTAATACACATAAAAACAATCCTTAAAAATCTAACTTTAAAAGCTTCCATTAACATTCATTTAACAATCGTACTAAAAACATTCGTTGGTCAGGGGCAAGATCTAGAAACCCCAGGCCTGGTGGCAAAGATGAGATTTTAAGCTCTTTCGGAAAGCAAGGAGGGTGGGGGCAGTGCGAATCTCCATGGGGAGCTGATTCCAGAGGGCTGGGGGCCCCTCAGAGAAGGCTCTTCCCCTAGGTCCCGCCAGTCGACATTGTTTGGTCGACGGGATCCTAAGGAGACCCATTCTGTGGGACCTCACCGGTCGCTGGGATTCGTGTGGCAGAAGGCAGTCTCGGAGATAGTCTGGTCCTATGCCACATAGGGCTTTATAGGTCATAACCAACACTTTGAATTGTGTCCGGAAACAGATCGGCAGCCAATGCAGTCCGCGGAGTGATGACAAGATATGGGCATGTCTTGGAAGGCCCAAAACCTCTCGCGCAGCTGCCTTTTGGTCCTTTGGGATCCTTTGAAAAATGATGCCTGTTCCCCGTGTTCTCCCATTGACCGACGTGGATGTGGGCACGTCTGGTGCGCATGCGCATTCCGGTGCAAAATTTAGCTTCTGCGCATGTGCAGGAAGCAAAATCTCGCATGAGGACGTTCACGCGCAAGAGATTTTACCGATTTTTGGTGATTTCTTTGCTTCCACACATAAGCAGAAGCAAAAAAACCCACCAAAAATCCGCAAAATCTTGCACACGTGAGCGCCCTGCACCTCCTGCACATGCGTGCGTGCACACATTGGGGACACAGAGATGTGTGCACCTCTCCAGTTTTCCTACCGGGAGGGCGTACCGGACTGTCCATGTTGCAACCCAATACTGCGTATTCCCCATTGACTTTGCTTGTCGTAAGCCTTCTGAAAAGGTCTCAAATGGCAATCACGTGACCACCCCACAACTGTTTCAAGTACAAGCCAGTTGCCAAACACTTAAATTTTGATCATGTGATTGCAGGATGCTTTGACAATTCTCACTTTAAGAACTGGTCATATGTTTCAGCACCACTTTAACTTCAAGCAGTCGCTAAATAAAATTGAGGACTATACAGTAGTATCTCTAAATACGAGCTGCTCCACATGCGAGTATTCCAAGTTACGAGCCGCGATGTGAGCGAAATTTCTGTTCAACACCCGAGCTCAAATTCAGGATACGAGCCGAGCTTCCACTAGGTGGCGCAAGAATCTCCTTGCTTTCGGTTATCTCGGCGCGAAAAACAAAGTCTAAAGGCATTCGTTCGAGATGCGAGTTGATCGACTTACGAGCTTGGGTCTGGAACAAATTAAACTCGTATGTCGAGGTACCACTGTACGTGGATTCCTTTTTTTAAAAAAAAGGTTCAGCATGATATATTTGCATTAATATAAGTTACTATCAAGTGTAAGATCCAAAAATCAATGTGAGAAGACTAAGTAGCATGTTCTTTCTTTGGTAACACTTGTATTTAAAAGTTGGAGAAAAAAAACGATGGATGCTTTTAGGGGCCGAGCCGTAAAACTATAGCAATTCCAACATGGATTAAGCCCAGAGATATGCTTTAAGAATCTAGCATTTTAATAATACTTTTGAACAGTGGGATCCTTTGAAAAATGATGCCTGTTTTTAAAATTCATCATAGGAATTATATATATCCCTTCATACCCATGGCTGCAACTAGTATTACATTTGATTAAAGTAAATACTGTCTCAAATAGAGTTTGACTTCTACTCATCATATTTTTGACAGGCAGTGAAGAAATAGTGGTATATTTTTTCTGTGCTTTGTTTGACTTCTTCTGGAATTTCTTGGGTATCTCCCAATTAAAGTACTAATCAGATCTGATCTCACTTAGCTTTGGGGGGAACTTTCTGGAAAATATCTGTGACAATTCGTTCCTGTATTATTGCCAAGAAAAATACAGGGAGGCATCCATGAAGTCACCAAGCATTAGACTTGGCTTGGAAGAAGCTATACTGCAATCTCTGTTAGATGTTGGGCCTTGAGGTCATATTCTTGCTTTGGCTGCTATTTATGCAGTTCTTCTAAATGAGTGGATGGATGTATTAATCACCGGGACTGATTAAGTTGCAATTGGATGGACCAAATTTGATAATAAAGAAGAGATTGAGCAGAACTTTTCCGATCTGGAAATTTGTTTCCCTGAATATGTCTCCCAAGCTGGAGGCTTCATCCTCTTAGGAAGAATGCTTTGGCTTAATACTGGCTCAGCTTTCCGATAAAAAGAGGACATTTTGAGTTAGGTACCCTAGTGGCTCCTGTGGTGATCCATTAAACCAGTGGTTTTTAAAGTTGACAACTTTAAGATGGGTGGACTTCAACTCCCAGAATTCCCTAGTCAATCATGCTGACTGGGGAATTCTAGGAATTGAAGCCCACACAGCTTAATGTTGCTTAAAGTCTTCGGAGAGGGGCGGCATACAAATCTAAGTAATAAATAAATAATAAATAAATAAAGTTGAGAAACATTGAGGGCAACTATTACAACACAATAAGAATTCAGTCAACAGCTGGATCCACATGGCTAGAAGACTTTCTATTCAACAGAAGGCTTTTAAATGTCGTGTACTCATTATTTGTGTACAAGAGGGATTTCAACCAAACAATCAATTTCTCTGGAGTGGCTTTATGAAATGAAGGAGAAATTATTGTTTGAGACCATTTCATTAGTGTAGAAAGGAGAAGAGGAAGCTTACCCATAACGTAAGGAATTCAGACCGATCTTCCGGCCACAGTATCATCTTCAGAAATAGTGAGAGTTGCTTAACCATGGATCTAAAAGGACACTTTCTTACATTTAGCCCTGTATAAATGTAATGAGAAGCTCAGAATCCTTTGTTTGGGATCATTTATGCTGGCAGTCTTGTTTTCTCCATGTTTATTTGTTTGTATGCCTCCCAACTCCTTATGACCATATTTTTATCTTGAGATTTGTCAGTTAATTGTTAGACAATACAGTATTTATCATTCATTTAGATATGATCATGAACTGTTATATACTAAGAAATTATTATTTGTCCATTTCACTCAGGGAAATAACAGGGAAATGACTTCTTCACATGTTTTTACACATTCCCTGTTAATTAATCCAATTATTTATCTATTAACAGCCAGGCAGGTTGATAATCACTCAGAAGAATACAGCTTGTGGGCTTACATAGGACAATTGCAGAACATTTGATAATTCTCAAATTGGTTCAGTTTTAGCTTCCATTATTCCTACCTAGTATAGCCATAATTTTCAGCCACCTTGAACCATGGCAGTTCCACAACATCTCTCAAGATAGATGGAATCTGCCATAAGGTGAAAAGGGGGAGTTACTACTAGTTTGCTTCTCACACTACTTTAGCCTTGATCAAATTAGTCTTCCGTAGAGTAACATTGGGTTTCGTCAAACATTGAAGCTCCATCTTTGATGAAACCTTAAAGAAAAAATAGCCAAGGAACCATATAACTCTAAAATAAAAAAACATTGTCAGGGTGAGAAAGGAATTTAGTTAATCATCATTTTAATTTCTTTTATTTATCAATGTAGCAACTAGACAGTGCAAATGCTCCATTAGATTGGATTGATTTTTAGTATTGACTCCATCTTCAATTCTTGTTTGTTAGGAAATACAGGCACTGTAGCCTTTGGCAAGCCTTTTAATAGTTCTTCCATTTTATCCCACTGAAGATGTTAATTGCAAAGAGGCGTAGGCAAAGAATTATTACTTCCCCAGGTCATTGTTTTTTTTAAAATATCTACCTCTATGGAACGTTTCTTGTAGCAACTGGTCTAGCGAAGAAGAGCTGAGCTTTTGCTGTGAAATTTCTGTGTGAGGTTAAAGGACCATATTCTAAGAAGTTACGGGGAGGGACATTAGGGGACATATTCAGCATTTTTTAAAATGTAAATGTATTTGACAAATAGTCACAGAAAAAGCTCTGAACTGACAGTCTCAAAATGGGTGAGCAGTGTGGTCGGGCAGTAGGAAAAGCAAGTAGGATGCTTGGCTGCATAGTTAGAGGTATAACAAGCAGGAAGAGGGAGATTGTGATCCCCTTATATAAAGCGCTGGTGAGACCACATTTGGAATACAGTACTGTGTTCCGTTCTGGAGACCTCACCTACAAAAGATATTGACAAAATTGAACGGGTCCAAAGAAGGTCTTAAGCATAAAATGTATCAGGAAAGACTTAATGAACTCAATCTGTATAGTCTGGTGGACAGAAGGAAAAGGGGGGACATGACTGAAACATTTAAATATGTTAAAGGGTTAAATTAGGTTCAGGAGGGCAGTGTTTTTAATAGGAAAGTGAACACAAGAATCAGGGGACACAATCTGAAGTTAGTTGGGGGAAAGATCAAAAGAAACATGAGAAAATATGATTTCACTGAAAGAGTAGTAGATCCTTGGAACAAACTTCCAGCAGACGTAGTTGGTAAATCCACAGTAACTGAATTTAAACATGCCTGAGATAAACATATATCCATTGTAAGATAAAATACAGGAAATAGTACAAGGGCAGACTAGATGGACCATGAGGTCTTTTTCTGCTGTCAGTCTTCTATGTTTCTATGCTTCAGGGTTGTAATGAAGAAGTTCCCCTTCTGTGGTTATGACTTGGCTTAGAAATCTAGATCTCTATAATAACTTCATTGCAAAACAAGGTTCCATTTCTCTTAATACAATGTTTCTTAACTGTGGCATCTTAAAGAGAGGTGGATTTTAACTCCCAGAATTCCTGGGAATTCTACAAGTTGAAGTCCACCTCTCTTAAAGTTGGTAAGGTTGAGAAACACTAGTTCAGAGGTCCCCAAACCTGGCAAACTTAAGACTTGTGGATTTCCACTCCCAGAATTCTCCAGCCAGAATAGCATAGCTGGATGGAGAATTCTGGGAGTTGAAGTACACAAGTCTTAAAGTGGCCAAGTTTGATGACCCCATCATTAATGAAATGTTTTTGAATTGCAAGCCAGGAACTTCAGATTCTATTTGGTCTTACATCAGAGGCTAAGTTTTAAGTTCTCTTTTTTCTGTTCAGTTTTCCCAGTCCCCAATATCACACTTGCTGTTCATAAAAAGAAAAAGAAAGACTTGAAGTAGAATTGAATGCATTAAATTTTATGCTCTCCCCTGCTTTTTAAAATGTGTATATTACTGATAATATAACAAAGTTCAACTGAATTATTTTTGTTTATTTTTGTCACCACTTTTATTCTATATAAAACCAAATGTTGGGTTTGCCTCAACAATTCAGAACAAGATCTGATAATAATCTACTGTCTTCCACATTTTTCCTGCTTTCTTAAATTAAATAGCAGGAAATAGAAGAAACTACTAGAAATGTGGTTAGCCTGCCATCTAGTGGTTATAAATATGACCATTTATATTCAGCCAATTAAATTGCTGGTCAGTTGGTTATTTATTTATTTATTTATTTATTCATTCATTCATTCATTCATTCATGCATGCATGCATGCATGCATGCATGCATTCATTCATTCATTCATTCATTTATTTAGCCAAAATATAATTGGACTAAATCAACTCATGTACAAAATCTAAGAGTGATATTTAAGGAGCAAGAAACCTCTTGCACATAAAGCACATAAAGATTAACAAATGTACATTTCAGGTGGTGTCAGCCAGTGACATAATTCAATTATTGACATTTACAGTTTTAAAATAGCACTCTAAAGTTTGCTTATAATATTTGTTTATGATGAAAGTTGCAAACATGAAAATGAATGAGAAAAGTATTTAGAAATTATTATCTTATTCTTTCAAAGCTGGACTTGGATATATATCTTATCCTAAAAATGCAAGTTCTTGGTGTATTTATATTTAATAGATAGATAGATAGACAGATAGACAGGCAGGCAGGCAGGCAGGCTGCTCAAAAGAATAAAGGGAACACCTAAACAACAAAGTATAACTCCAAGTATTCAATGAGAATATTGCATTCATTCAGATCTAGGATGTGTTATTTGAGTGTTCCCTTTATTTTCTTGAACAATATATATATTCATAATTGCAATTACAATGATTTATAGTTTAATGAAAAACCATTGATTATTATAAATTGTATTTCTCATTCCTTGCTAAGATTAGAAACTAGTATTCACATATCCTTATATGAATTGAATTTCCAGTTCTTTTGTTTAGCATAGGCATCTATGATTTAGTATGAAAGCTTGCAGCCTGAGTTAAAACAAATATAATGTACAGCACTTCACATTTTCTAATGCTTAAAAGATTAACTAATATTGACCTGCTTTTGTTTTGTAAGGAGAGTACATAGGGATAATTGCAACTTGTTCAATGACTGGAAGGGAAGCTTGGAAGCCTTCTCTATGCAAGGATTGCTAGTTTAACTCCTCTGTCATAGCATGGAAATTAGGCTTTTATTTTCAAGTCTCAACTCAACTTTCAAATCCCAATTTAAGCAATTCTTCAACTCTCAACCTTGAGGGGCAGAATGCATGGCTGCAGGGGCAGGAATATAAATAACCTTTTGCATGCTATTTTATTTGCAGCACTCTCAATAATAATTTACAGTAAATATATATTATCTTTGGAAATAAGTTGTTGCTTTCCAGCGTGGTAAAATGCAACAGGTTGAGAATGGGAATAGATAGATCAAATGTCATTTTTACCATATTGTATCTATAGGCAGCTGTGATAGGTGTTGCTGTTTGTGCAATTTCACCTAGCAAGAGTTAACCTGCAGTTTGGACAGCAGTCGTACTGGGTCAGAGAGGCTGCAGTTTTTGAATACTGCACCATTTAATGAAAAGAAGGACTAGAGGAGACATGCTAGCAGTGTTCCAATATCCCAGGGGTTGCCACAAAGAAGGAGTCAACCTATTCTCCAAAGCACCTGAGGGTAGAACAAGAAGCAATGGGTGGAAACCAATCAAGGAGAGGAGCAACTTAGAACTAAGGAGAAATTTCCGGACAGAATAATTAATCTGTGTAACAGCTTGCCTCTAGAAGTTGTGAATGTTCCAACATTGAAAGTTTTAAAGAAGATGTTAGATAGCCATTTGCCTGAAGTAGTGTCAGGTTTCCTGCCTAAGTAGAGGGTTGGACTATAACCCCCTACCTCCAAGGTCCCTTCCAACTCTGTTTATCATCATTATCATTATTCAATTTTGTCAATTAGAAACTCAAAGGGTTCTTCTTTTGAAAGAATTAAATAAAAAGAAGGCCATTTATGTAGCCTCCCCCACTTCTGGTATTTTTGATTTTGGGATTTCCCATTGCTGCGGGGGGGGGGGGGGGAGGGAACTAATCTCTGAAACTGGTAGGAAAGAAATGGGGAAATTCCCTACTGGATCATCTCCTCTGCAGTCAGCAATTTTCCTCCAGCCCCAGAGATGGAAATGGCACATCCTACAGTCCTTACCTGCCCTTCACAACTGCAGTCCAGTTGCTAAAGTCCAGTTTATTTCCCACTTGGAATATGATGCAGACGTTCTTTGAACCTTCCTCACATGACCTCTCCACCATTTATTTAAGTCACCCAACATTTTAAGGACTTTTGCAAGAGCATCGCTAAATGTCTATGGAGATTCTCAGCCATCCAAGTCATGGTTGTCCCAAAGGTGCTTTTTTTCCCCCAAGAGGCAACTGGACTTTCTAGTTTTTTAGAATTTTTATTTGTTTGTTTGTTTTGTTTTGTCCAATACACAATAATACACAATGAAGGTTATAGAGTGTATAGTAGAGAAGATATATGAGATACAGTGGTACCTCATCTTACGAACGCCTCTTCTAACGAACTTTTCAAGAGACGAACCCGGTGTTTAAGATTTTTTTGCCTCTTCTTCTGAACTATTTTCACCTTACGAACCCAAGCAGCTGCTGCTGGGATGAAGGGATTTCTTTTTTTTCCCCCTTTTTTGAAGAAAGAAAAGGGAGGGGCTGCTTGGAGTAGGAAACATTTTGCAGAGAACAACGTGCTTGCAAAGGAACTGAAAGGGTGTCTTTTGAAGAAAGGAAAGGGAGGAGGGAGGGGCAGCTTGGGGGAGGAAAACTTTTGCAGAGAACAATGTGCTTGCAAAGGAACTGAAACGGTGTCTTTTGAAGAAAGAAAAGGGAGGGGCTGCTTGGAGTAGGAAACATTTTGCAGAGAACAACGTGCTTGCAAAGGAACTGAAAGGGTGTCTTTTGAAGAAAGGAAAGGGAGGAGGGAGGGGCAGCTTGGGGGAGGAAAACTTTTGCAGAGAACAATGTGCTTGCAAAGGAACTGAAACGGTGTCTTTTGAAGAAAGAAAAGGGAGGGGCGCCCCCCTTGCCTTTCTTTCTTCTCACTCACCCTTTAGCCTAGCCTTGCTTCTTCCACCCGCCCCCTTTAGCTGCTCCTCCCTGCTCTCTGTTCGCCTCCCTTCTAAAGTTTGGGATTTTCCTGACGGATTTGCACTATTTATTTGCTTTTACATTGATTCCTATGGGAAACATTGTTTCATCTTATGAACTTTTCACCTTACAAACCTCCTCCTGGAACCAATTAAGTTCGTATGATGAGGTACCACTGTATAGGAAAGACTATAGGACAGAGGACGGAAGGCACTCTACTGCACTTATGCACGCCCCTTACTGACCTCTTAGGAATCTGGAGAGGTCAGCCGTGGATAGTCTAAGGGTAAAATGTTGGGGGTTAGGGGATGATAGAGTCCAGTAATGAGTTCCCCACTTCGACAACCCGATTACTAAAGTCATATTTTTTACAGTCAAGTTTGGAGCGGTTAATATTAAGCTTGAATCAGTTGTGTGCTCTTGTGTTGTTGTGGTTGAAGTTGAAGTAGTCTTTGGCAGGCAGGACATTGCAGCATATGATCTTGTGGGCAATACTTAGGTCATGTTTAAGGCGTCGTAGTTCTAAGCTTTCAAGACCCAGGATTGTAAGTCTAGTTTCGTAGGGTTTTCTGTTTCGGAATAGAACAGAATATAACAGTTAGAAGGGAACTGGGAAGTCTTCTAGCCCAACCCCTTGCTTAGGCAGGAAACCCTATATCGGTTCAGACAAATGGTTATCCAATCTCTTCTTGAAAAACTTCCAGTGTTTGGAGCATTCACAACCACTGGAGGCAAGCTTTGCCAGTGATTGTTTTAACTGTCGAGAAATTTGTCCTTAATTTAAGTTGCTTCTGTTCTTGATTAGTTTCCACCTATTGCTTCTTGTCCTGCCCTCAGGAGCTTTGGAGAATAGCTTGATTCTCTCTTCTTTGTGGCAATCCCTGAGATATTGGAACACTTCTTTCTTTGAAGACCTTTCACTTCTCATCCAAGAAGTTTATTTGGGAGGACTTCTGCAAGAGTTTTGGGTTTGAAATCCCAAATTTCAAACGTTTTTCGAAGTGTGCAGACCCTACTTCATATGTAGTCCAGTGATCAATACTTGCAAGTTGTGTCAGGGTAAACAAGTACATGCTATTTTTTAAAAAAAATAGAGAGCTGTCTGGAAATGGAATAGAATGGAATAGAATTCTTTATTGGCCAAGTGTGATTGGACATCCAAGGAATTTGTCTTTGGTGCATATGCTCTCAGTGTCCATAAAGAAAAAAATAAAATACATTCATCAAGAATTGTAAGATACAACACTTAGTGATAGTCGTAGGTTATTAATGAGCAATCAAATCATACTAGGAAATAAATAAAATAATATAAATTGGAAAGATACAAGCAAAATGGTTATAGTCATAAGTGGGAAGAGATAGGTACTAGGAAGGATGAGAAGAAGAATAGTAGTAAGTCTTTGAAAATAATTTGACAGTGTTGTAGGAATTAGTTGTTTAGCAGAGTGATGGCATTCAGGGGAAAAATGTCTTTGTGTCTAGTTGTTCTGGTGTGCAGTGCCCTACCTACAGCATCGTTTTGAGGGGAGAAGTTGAAACAATTTATATCTAGGATGTGAGTGAGCTGTAGATATTTTCACAGCCTTCTTTTTGAGTTGTGCAGTACACAAGTCCTCAGTAAAGGCAGGTTGGTAGCAATTGTTTTTTCTGCAACCAATTTCAGTTAGCTGGCCTTTGGATTTGAAAGAGCTGCTTTGCAGCACACAAGCACACAAGCGCAGGTCAAGAGTGGGTCTTCTCCAGGTCCCGTCAACTAAACGATGCCGCTTGGCGGGACCCAGGGGAAGAGCCTTCTCTGTGGCGGCCCCGGCCCTCTGGAACCAACTCCCCCCAGAGATTAGAATTGCCCCCACCCTCCTTGCCTTTCGTAAGCTACTTAAAACCCACCTCTGCCGCCAGGCATGGGGGAATTGAGATAACCTTTCCCCCAGGCATTTACAATTTTATGCATGGCATGTCTGTATGTATGTTTGGTTTTTTATTATAATGGGTTTTAATTGTTTTTAGTATTGGATTATTGTTATACGCTGTCTTATTATTGCTGTTAGCCGCCCTGAGATTCCGGAGAGGGGCGGCATACAAATCCAATAAATAAATACAGTAGTCCCTTGCTATACCGCGCTTCACCTACTGCAGCTTCACTTCATCGTGGGTTTTCAAGAAATATTAATGAGAAAAATCATTCGCGGATCTTCGCTGGTTCACAGGTTTCTGAGGAAGTCGATCGGCAGATTTAAACAGCCCGCGGAACTCGATCGGCAGGTTTTTCAAAAAAAAAAAAATCTAAAATTGTAAATACTGTATTTAAATACTGTATCTAAAATAAATACTGTGTGGGAAGGGTTTATAAACACTTAAAACAATGAAAACTTACCAAACAATTACAATATAAATACTTAAATAAGTACTATCAGTCGATAAATTCCCCATCGCGGATTTCACCTATCGCGGCTGTGTCTGGAACGTAACACCAGCGATAGGTGAGGTCTTACTGTAAATAAATATACTAATCAACTTTTCTTCTAATCATTAAAGCAACTGTGTCTTTTGCAAAGCTCAGGTTTCAATGTCTGCTTCTAGCTGACTCCACATGGCTGCCTGTCAAAGCACACAGGGGTAATGCAACCTATCAGTGTCACACAAATGGGCATCGATGTTTTTCAAGATTTTTTTTAAAATTTAAGTTGTGGGTAGTATCTGATTTCTTTCTTCATACAACTAAATCCAGCAGGAAATAGTGTTCCTGATATTTGGCAAATTGCTGTTAAAGTTGAGTGGGAAGCATTGAGGATCAGAAGGAAGAATTTGGGGCTATTTTTAGTCTCTAGATCAGTGATGCCGAACCTATGGCACGGGTGCCACAGGTGGCACACGGAGCCATATCTGCTGGCACATGAGCCATTGTCTTATCTCAGCTCCAACGTGCATGTGTGTGCTGGCCAGCTGATTTTTGGCTTGCACAGAGGCTCTGGGGAGATGGGGAAGGGCGTTTTTACCCTCCCATGTCTTCAGGGAAGCCTTTGAAGCCTGCGGAGGGTGAAACAAGAGCCTACTGGGCCCACCAGAAGTTGGGAAACAGGCCATTTCTGGCCTCCAGAGGACCTCCAGAGGGTGAGGGAAGCTATTTTTGCCCTCCCCAGGCATTGAATTATGGGTGTGGACACTCGTGCATGTACGATAGCATATGTGCATGCTCTTTCGGCACCCAAGGGAAAAAAAGGTTAACCATCATTGCTCTAGATTGAAGGGTCAGCCTCTACATCAGAGGTCTCAAACCCGGGCCGCTTTAAGACTTGTGGACTTCAATCCCCAGAATTCCCCAGCCAGCTTTGCTGAGGTGAGGTGTTGAGCTTTGCTGGCTGAGGAATTCTGGGAGCTGAAGTCCACAAGTCTTAAAGTGGCCCGGGTTTGAGACCCCTGTTCTGCATAAAAGCATCTCATATTTAAAAGGTGCTTTCCTTCCCCCTCTCCCAAATGGACTTTGTTTGTTTTTTCTCCTTAAAAAAGCTTCTTCGGTTCTGAAGAAACTACTTGGATGAGAAGCAAAATGTCTTCAAGCAAAAAACCAAAGTTCAGTTGCCTTTTAACAAAAATGACAACAACAAAAGCACCTTCACGACCATCATTACCTGGATGGCTGAGAATCTTGGCAGACATCTAATTTTTTTTTTTTTCTGAAACTAGAACCAGTTTGTTCCAGGGGATAAGGCACAGGTTAGGAATAGAAAGACCGTTAGTTCAAGTCCTGCCTTAGGCACCGACAAGTCATTTTCTCTCAAGCCAACTCATTCACCTCACAGGGCTGTTGTTGTTGTGAGGGAAACAGGAGAAGGAAACAATGTTAGATCTTAGCGTCTATTGTTTATTAAGAAAATAAAAGTAGAATATAAGAGAATAAAGTGAATTATTTGGGCGTCCTCCTAGATCCACAGCTAACATTAGAAAACCATATTTCAACTGTGGCGAGGGGGGCGTTTGTCCAGGTTCGCCTGGTGCACCAGTTGCAGCCCTATCTGGACCAGGAGTCACTGCTCACAGTCACTCATGCCCTCATCACCTCGAGGCTTGACTACTGTAACGCTCTCTACATGGGGCTACCTTTGAAGAGTGTTCGGAAACTTCAGATCATGCAGAATGCAGCTGCGAGAGCAATCATGGGCTTCCCTAGGTATCCTCATGTTACACCAACACTCCGCAGTCTGCATTGGTTGCCGATCAGTTTCCCGTCACAATTCAAAGTGTTGGTTATGACTATAAAGCCCTTCATGGCATCGGACCAGAATATCTCTGAGACTGCCTTCTGCCGCATGAATCCCAGCGACCGGTTAGGTCCCACAGAGTTGGTCTTCTCCGGGTTCCCTCGACTAAACAATGTCATCTGGCGGGACCCAGGGGAAGAGCCTTCTCTGTGGCGGCCCCGACCCTCTGGAACCAGCTCCCCCCCGGAGATTAGGATTGCCCCCACCCTCCTTGTCTTTCGCAAACTCCTTAAAACCCACCTCTGCCATCAGGCATGGGGGAATTGAGACATATCCCCCAGGCCTATATAGTTTTATGCATGGTATGCTTGTGTTGTATGTTCTTTTAAATAAGGGGTTTTAGATATTTTTAAATATTAGATTTGTTCTCTGTACATTGTTTTATTATTGCTTTGAGCCACCCCGAGTCTGCAGAGAGGGGTTGCATACAAATCTAAATAATAATAATAATAATAATAATAATAACAACAACAACAATAACAACAACAACAATAATAAATAATAATAATAAACCACTCAACAAGCCACCTATGGGAACGGTTCCATGGGCTTCACTTCCTGTGGACTGCTATGTTATGCTTTTGTTGAAACTGTTCGTGGGATCACAGCCAGCATTTTTGTAATATATTTTAGCAAGAGTTGCCAAAGTGGCAGCCGAAACTGTCAAGGGCATAATTGAGAACTATGCATCATCATGTTCTTTCTTTATTTGGAAAAAAAGAGAGTCATTCCAGGGAAGCTGTCTGTCAAGAAAATAACTTTTAACAAGCTACCACAGGCAAACTTGGGAAGGTATTTTTAAAAAAGCGACTTTTTCTTGGATGTTCAAGTCTTCCAGCAAAAGCTGTATTCTAACCTCAAAGAACCTACAGTTCTAGGCCTGTGCTTGAAAGAGAATTTGCCTGTGAGGTAAAAGAAAATAAAAAGGCTCTAATTTTGTTTCCAAACAAGTATTTATGGAGGTGGGGTGGCAAGCGTTTGGTGGGATTAGAGCTTTTAATATTGGCTGGAGCTCCCAGAATGGCTCACAGGCACATTCTGATATTTCTTACACACCCAACACGCTTAACAGCAGATTTGGTTATAGAAAGGAATTAAGAGTTCATTATTAAATGGAAATGAAAAACTCCGAAAAACTTTAAATTCAGGATTCCCAATGCAGTAGGGACAGCGAGTTTTTTTCAGCAAATAATTCACAAAAAGTTAATCGACCCTTGGGTTTTCTGGTAACTTAGATAAACTGGGAAAGGGGAAAAGTCTTTTATCTCTGTTTGAAATCAAGTGGCTGGAAATGTTTTTTCCCATTCTGAAAATAGCTCCCATATGACATTGCAGAATGCCATGTAACTTCGCCCGTTCTCCCATCTCTCTTCCTCTTGTTTTTTTTTTTAAATTAATTTTATAATATAAAACACACACACAACATAGAAACATAGAAACATAGAAGACTGACGGCAGAAAAAGACCTCATGGTCCATCTAGTCTGCCCTTATACTATTTTCTGTATTTTATCTTAGGATGGATATATGTTTATCCCAGGCATGTTTAAATTCAGTTACTGTGGATTTATCTACCACGTCTGCTGGAAGTTTGTTCCAAGGATCTACTACTCTTTCAGTAAAATAATATTTTCTCACGTTGCTTTTGATCTTTCCCCCAACTAACTTCAGATTGTGTCCCCTTGTTCTTGTGTTCACTTTCCTATTAAAAACACTTCCCTCCTGGACCTTATTTAACCCTTTAATATATTTAAATGTTTTGATCATGTCCCCCCTTTTCCTTCTGTCCTCCAGACTATACGGATTGAGTTCATTAAATCTTTCCTGATACGTTTTATGCTTAAGACCTTCCACCATTCTTATAGCACATATAACAAGTGCACAGTGATTGTGCCCACTAACCAGACAATCATTTGTACCCCACCACCAATCAGGGGCGTTTCTTGTATAAACCATTTTAACCCAAGAGCAAAATATATTTTTATATATTATAAAGTGATTCCAATTTGTTTCTTATAGCTTGGTCTCGGATTCTACTCACCATGTATTGTCTTACCTTGTCCTATCTCTCTTCCTCTTGTAACAGTCAGATGCTAAGCCAATTCTTGGCCTTGAAAAGTCGGTCCGGCCTTCAGTCACTGAATTTTGAATGAATAGAATGGAATGGAATGGAATGGAATAGAATTCTTTATTGGCCAAGTGTGATTGGACACACAAGGAATTTGTCTTTGGTGCATATGCTCTAAGTGTACATAAAAGAAAATATAGATTTGTCAAGAATCTTAATGATTGTCATAGGGGTCAAATAAGCAATGAAGAAAATCAATATTAATAAAAATCTTACGATACAAGCAACAAGTTACAGTGATACAGTCCTAAGTGGGAGGAAAAGGGTGATAGGAATGATGAGAAAAAACTAGTAGAAATAGAAGTGCAGACTTAGTAAAAAGTTTGACAGTGTCGAGGGAATTATTTGTTTAGCAGAGTAATGGCATTCGGGAAAAAATGTTCTTGTATCTAATTGTCTTGATGTGCAGTGCTCTGTAGCGACGTTTTGAGGGTAGGAGTTGAAACAGTCTGTGTCCAGGATGCGAGGGGTCAGTAAATATTTTCACTGCCCTCTTTTTGACTTGGGCAGTATACAGGTCCTCAATGGAAGGCAGGTTGGCAGTTTATTTGGAGTTTATTTACACATGTATTCATTTCTTCTCTAGGTCCGGGTCTTTGTGAACCAACTGTACCGTCCAGATATCGTCAGAGACATCCAGCAGAACCCAGATCTGCAAGCGATCCGTATAGCTTCGGTGAACCCCATCTTGGACCCATGGGTCTACATTCTGCTGCGCAAGACCGTCTTGAGCAAAGCCATCGAGAAGGTCAAGTGTCTCTTCTGCCGCATTGGCGGCGCCCGGCGGCAGCACTCGGGTAACAACTGCAACTGGGCCGATGGTCGCCGGACCTCCTCCGTCACAGCCAGCCATTCACCCTCCTTCATCTCCCGAGAATTGAGGGAGATCAGCAGCACTTCACAGACACTGCTCTACCCGCTGGAGCCAAGCGAAAGGACGGTCGGCGACCGGACGCTGTTACCAGGAACCAGCAGCTCTCTGGCTCAGTCAGATACCACATCTATAAGGACCCTAAGGAGTTCAAACACCTCCGAGTCCTCTCAGGGGCAAGAGTGTGAGAATGCCTTTCTGGTGAGAGAACTAAAACCTAGCGGTAGTAGCACTCCTAAGGCTAATAGCACCCTTCAAGTCACTTTTCCCAGCGAAACTCTGGACTTGTCGGAGAAGTGCATCTAAGCAGTAGGAAGAAGTTGAGAGACAATTGGGTCCTCAAGTCAAGTGGGTAGGAACTGACACAACAGACCTATCAAATGCCCATCTTTGCCATCCATTCTCTTGACCTATCCTAAGGCATACACCAGAAGTTTATCTGGATTCCCCTTGTCTTAAGCTTGAGGGTGAAATAGCCACTTAGGGACAACATGGACTTGGAAATGTGTATGAGGCAAGACATTGAACTAGCCACCATCAGAGTCTAAGCAACTTGATTTGCACCTCCCTCTGCGTTGGCTCCAAGATGCAGTTGCTGGAGCTTTCATGTTGTGTGATAAGCACAGGTTTCTGCAGGGGTTTATTACCCCTAGAGACTCATCCTCTGCCATCAAACCCTGCCAAAGTAACAAAGGAATGTAATGGTGTCTGAAGCGCAGGCTGCTGCTTGTTGCCTTACCTTGCCCTGGGAGATAGGACTGTTTTCACAAAGTTTGTGTTGGAAAAAGTCACCAATCTTCTCCATCTGTACATGACTGAAGCATACTTATTCCACTCCAACCTCCCTTCTTGGCTTCATGGTTCAGAGAGATTAATTACAAGATAGTTGCCAATGGGGGAATAATCTCGTCCAGTTGTTATGGAACTGATCAATCTCTCTATTGCGTGAAAAAAAAATGTGAATTTTTCGGGCTGAAACGTTGTGACTGACTGTATTTAAGGAATGTATATTCTTCTCTGTGAGAAGGTTAATTATTAATACAAAGTATAGGGGGGGAAAGTAATATGGTCAGATCCTCCTTCTTAATGTGGTTAGATAAATTTTGCATTAGATTTTTCAAATTTGCAGAGTCCAGAGGCCAGATGAGTGCTGGTTTAAGAGACAAGAGCTGAAAAATATGGAATTACATGGGAACACATTCTGTTGCCACTATAGGAATAATAAAAGCTTTATGTTTTTAAAATTACTCTCACATTTTCTTAGGTCTTCTTTTGAGTCGAGTTTGACTCTTTATGATTTCATGGACAGAGCTAAGGAACTACACATCCTTTAATAAAAGAAATAAAAATTATGTGCTGTGAATTTCCCTTTAAAATTCAAGTACAGTGGTACCTCTACCTAAGAATGCCTCTGCTTACGAACTTTTCTAGATAAGAACCGGGTGTTCAAGATTATTTTGCCTCTTCTCAAGAACCATTTTCCACTTACAAAGCCGAGCCTCCGAAACTAACCAGAAAAAGCAAGGAGAAGCCTCCGTGGGGTCTCTCTAGGAATCTCCTGGGAGGAAACAGGGCCGGGAAAGGCGGGGAGAAGCCTCCGTGGGGCCTCTCTAGGAATCTCCTGGGAGGAAACAGGGCCTCCACCCTCCCTCTGGTTTCCCCAATTGCACGCATTATTTGCTTTTATATTGATTCCCATGGGGGAAAAATTGCTTCTTCTTACAAACTTTTCTACTTAAGAACTTAGTCACGGAACGAATTAAGTTCGTAAGTAGAGGTGCCACTGTAGTTCCCATCTAAGCTAATAATGCAGTTCTGTTAACGTCTGGTGCGTTGTGGATGCCGCACTGAGGCTTTACTCAGAAAATACATTCCACAATTCCGATAACAATTTTTGCTGATTTAGGCACTTGCGTGCAAAGTCAAAAGTCCAAAACATGCATCCATAGTCAACATCCTCTTTGCCTTATTCTAAATGTGTTGGCTCAAAGATATTTCAGAATTTTGTGCAAGAAAGCATCTTAAAAGACCATAATCTAAGGGCTTCCTTAGGTAGCCAACTGTAAAACCTCTGCAGTTTGTGTACTTAAGGCAACCCCAGTCTATTATGAATGTTAACACATATTCAAATGAATATCACATCACGCTTTGCATTCTCGGTGTCCATATAAGAATTGGCAGCTGTACAATTCTTGTAAACTTGTAAACATCCTGTTGAAAGGTTTTTCTTATCTGCTATACAATCCACTTTATTTATATGGCAATATTGTTGCCAAATGCTTATGTAAGCAATATTTTTTCCATTTATCCTTGTTACGGTTACAATCAGTCCTTCCCAGCTTGTATGGAACTGATAAAAGATTTGCAAACAACCAAACTTCATTGGTTGAGAATTTGGGGGGTCATATATCCAAGGCATTGGGAGGTGGGACTAACTATAGAAGAAATGGAAAATAATGCAGGAAAGCCCAAATATATTATGTGCACACCAATGTGTAAGTTATTCCAGAGATGGTTGTTGGTCTTTTGTGATTTGGAATGCATGTTGCAATTATCCATTTTCAGTTGTAATGAATTTGGAACATGAAAAACTACCACACCATTGTTTTTGTGGCCTTTAAGTTAATTCTGACATTTGTTACAGCAACTATTGTAGTTTGCACTAATGTGTTTGGAATAAAGACAGACTATGTTTTAAAAACCAATTTAATTGATTTGGGCACTAGAACTGAAAGAAAAAAGTTGTGTGGCCTATTTATGACAGATAAAATTAGGGGGGGGGGAAATGAACCTTAAACTTCTTTTCCAGTAAAAAAGAAATCTCTAAAGACACTAGAAATTTATGTTTTCGAATGCTATGTTCAAAGGATTAGATTTTTGTGTTCCAGTATTATTTTCCTGTACTGATGTTCAAGGTCTGGTTTGTGTCACGGAAAAAGCACATTCTGTTGCTTATTGTGGTTTTCATGTTTTGTGGTTTTCATGAAAGGGGGGGACATGATCAAAACATTTAAATATGTTAAAGGGTTAAATAAGGTTCAGGAGGGAAGTGTTTTTAATAGGAAAGTGAACACAAGAACAAGGGGACACAATCTGAAGTTAGTTGGGGGAAAGATCAAAAGCAACATGAGAAAATATTATTTTACTGAAAGAGTAGTAGATCCTTGGAACAAACTTCCAGCAGACATGGTTGGTAAATCCACAGGCACTGAATTTAAACATGCCTGGGATAAACACATATCCATCCTAAGATAAAATACAGGAAATAGTATAAGGGCAGACTAGATGGACCATGAGGTCTTTTTCTGCTGTCAATCTTCTATATTTCTATGTTTCAATCTTCTATGTAAATTGCTTTCCATTGGAATCAGAATTTTGAGCCTGAATTTCAGAGATGGCTTATAAAATTGGCTATCCTGGCACAAAACCTTTTTGGGAATCATTATTAAATGCAGACATATTCACTGGGTAACCACATTGGTGGGAATCTGTGCCTGCTTACTCATCCTTAACACAACTTCATGGGAAGGCTCTCACATATTCATAAATCCAATACACACAATTTCTAAACGTTAATTTGGAGGCAGTAAATATGAAACCCTAAAGATGAGGTATTATTTATTTATTTAATTAATTAATTGTATTTGTATGCCGCCCAATCCCGAAGGACTCAGGTAGCAATCAATTATTTAAAGACTTCTATGTTTCAATCCCTTAATAAATCCTTAGGTCCAGAATTATGTACTCGGCTGATGACCCAAGAAGACTGGGATTCTTCTTGAGTTATATTAATCGAGCTCATTGAATACAACTATTCTAGACTTCATATATTTACACACAAATTTTGTTCACACGGGAAAAACACAGGAATTAAGAGTAGGACTGGTAAAAGATAGATAGATAGATAGATAGATAGATAGATAGATAGATAGATAGATAGATAGATAGACAGACAGACAGACAGACAGACAGACAGACAGACAGACAGACAGACAGACAGACAGACAGACAGACAGACAGACAGACAGACAGACAGACCGACCGATCAGGAGCAACGGATGAAAACTGACCAAGGAGAGATTCAACCTGGAAATAAGGAAGAACTTTCTGACGGTGTGAGCGATCAACCAGTGGAACAGCCTGCCAGCAGAGGTTGTGAACGCCCCATCACTTGACACATTCAAAAGAAAATTGGACTGCCATCTGGTTGGGGTGGTGTAGGGTTTCCTGCTTGATGACCTGCAAGGTCCCTTTCAACTCGAATGAATGAATGAATGAATGAATGAATGAATGAATGAATGAATGAATGAATAAAATTATTCAGTAAAGCTACATATTGGTAAGGAAAGCCTTGACATGATGTTTCATCCCACTAAACAATTTTTATTACTGTTAATACAGCACTCAAGATGAACAGGAAAAAAAGCCTTCATATGCTCAGAAGAGGTCATTCCATGCTGTTTACATTCAACCTGCATCCAATTCCACAAAGTACTTCAGACCACGCCAGTATGCCAAAGTAGCTCCCGTCCGCTATTTACATTAAAGAAGCATCCCTTTCCAGCAATATAGATCAGCACATACACAATCCTGAGGAAAGATACAGCCTTTAAAGAGTTATAAAAATGTTTTAAAACTGCATTCCAACTTTCGAGAATGGGCCAACTCTCCGCGGCCAACACATTCGGACAATTTAACAAGTTAATTTATCTCTTTTCTATAAAAATGAAACTCACTCATCACAAAATATCCAGAAGTGTAAAGCCTACAAACCTGGAACTTGGGATGTATGTTCCTCTTGGCTTCTAGGTGCTCATTAAGAAAGGATTTTTCAAAGTGACCATAAGATCATTAGTAATTCTTATACAGTAACACGCTCTGATGTTAAGGAGTTAAGATGTTCTACTCCCTCTCCCCCTCTGAAAAGAACTCTTCCAACTGCCAGTGGGCATGACCAGCATGTGACTCATCCGTCTTGCAGGATTGGAGTTTAGACATTCTCGTCCTGTTCCCCACCTGATAGGTAGAAAAGGGGATAAGATAGAAGAGGCTCCTGTGGGGTAATCCTGAAGGAGACAAGGAGATAGGAGAGGATTAATGGGACCAGCCTGACAGAGAGAAGGGGATAAGACAGGAGAGGATTCTGTGCAGTGATGAGCTTCTACAGGTACAGTCAGCTATGCAGAACCTGTAGAAAAATGTTGAATTTTTTTCTTTTCCCAGAAGGGGAAAACCCTTCTGGGCTCTGGGCATGTTTTTCCTATGAGATTGAATGTCTAAAACTTTAGAAGAGCTGTGCATGCGTGCGTGTGTGTACATACACATACAGTTTATATAATAGATAATGTATATTTATGTGTGCCTGTGTGTAATATGTATGTACACATATGGCATATATACATAGAAATAAATAGTATATTTTGGATGTTCAGTAATAGTAAATAGACAGGGAAATTGTGTCTCTTCGAGAAAAGGGGAGGCCAGGCACTCTAACTCAAACCCTTGACGTGAGTGATGTCAAGTTGGCCACCTTTAAGCCAATCACATGACCTTTAAGGCAGTGTTTCCCAACCTTGGCAACTTGAAGATATTTGGACTTCAACTCCCAGAATTCCCCAGCCAGCGAATGCTGGCTGGGGACTTCTGGGAGTTGAAGTCCAGATATCTTCAAGTTGTCAAGGTTGGGAAGCACTGCTTTAAGGCACCCCCTGATCACATGATCATTAAGCCATTCCCACCTGGTCACATGGCTGGCAAGCCACACCCACAAAATAAGCCACACCCATAGTGTGGTAGTAAAAAGAATTGTAGCCCTTCACTGCTTCTGTGGGACAAGTCTGAGGGAGAGAACGGGATAGGAAAGGATCAATGGACCCAGCTTAAGGGAGAGAATGGGGATAGGAGAGGCTTTTGTAAGGCAAACCTGAGGGAAGTGGGGGTATCAAAGTTCCAAGTAGCATCAAAAACTAAATCAGAGTCTAAGGCAAAGTATCCATCAAAGTTCCAATTTATTAGCAGACTCATGTTGGCACCACCTGGGAGAAACCCGAATTTGAGGTCCCAGGGGTTTCTCCACCCAGTTGAAACTTCAAGCCCTTCTCCCCACCCCCCCAAGTCCATCATGTTGACCAATCTTCATGACAACTTGGCAGAAACTCCCATCTCCTTCCGTGCAGGTGCAGGAGGGCAAAGACAAAGGGTGACCTTGGCAATCTTTACTAGTTTAAAAAATATTTCAAAATTTATTTAAATTTTTGACATTCACCTTTCATTCTGTCCCTCTTTTGCATCTTTTTTAAATGATTCTATTTCTTTCGTATTAGTGTAACTCTTATCCTGCAGCAAATTCTCCTGCAGAGTTGGCCGCCGCAAGTTGGCCATGACAAATTAACTGTGGCAAGTTGGGCATGACAAGGAGGCCTCAGCGAGTTGGCCATAGTGAACTATCATAGACTTCTGCACCGGAACACCTATCTACTCAACCATCTGCTCCAAAGACATATTTCTTGGATTGAGTCAGAGCTATTGCTGTCTTCTGTAAATATTGTGACAGCAATTTCATTTTCTAGGTTTTTGTGTAGGATGCAAGATTCGCCCACGTTTCTTCAACACTCCGTGGCTTGCATTGGCTGCCGATCAGTTTCCAGTCACAATTCAAAGTGTTGGTCATGACCTTTAAAGCCCTACATGGCATTGGACCAGATTACCTCCAGAACCGCCTGCTACCGCATGAATCCCAGCGACCAATAAGGTCCCACAGAGTTGGCCTTCTCCGGGTCCCATCAACTAAACAATGTCGTTTGGCAGGCCCCAGGGGAAGAGCCTACTCTGTGGCGGCCCCAGCCCTCTGGAACCAACTCCCCCCGGAGATTAGAACTGCCCCCCCTCCCTGTCTTTCATAAACTACTCAAGACTCACTTATGCCGCCAGGCATGGGGGAGTTAAGATATTCCTTCCCCCTAGGCCATTACAAGTTATGCATGGTATGTTTGTGTGTATGTTTGGTTTTATAATAAGGGTTTTTAGTTGTTTTATTAACTGGATTGTTACATGGTTTTTTATCATTGTTGTTAGCCGCCCCGAGTCTACGGAGAGGGGCGGCATACAAAACAAATCAAATCAAATCAAATCAATAAATAAATAAATAAACAAATAACCACAACTGAGCTCAAAATTTCTGTTGTTAAGTGGGACAGTTGTTAAGTGAATTTTGCCCTGTTTTACAACCTTTCTTGCCACAACTGTTAAGTGAATCACTAGTCCTTAAATTAGTAACACGGTTCAGTGACTCTGGCTTCTCCATTGACTTTGTCAGGTTATGAAAAGTAACTAAACCCCTGAACACTGCAACTGTCATAAATATGCATCAGTTGCCAAGCCTCTGAATTTTGATCATGTGACTATGGAGATGCTACAAGAATCAGATTGAAGTCTATAAAATCATGCATGGGATAGAAATTATTTTCCCTAGCACACAATACTAGGACGAGGGGGCCCTCCCTAAAGCTCATAGGTAAGAAAGTGAGGACAAATAAAGGGAAATATTTCTTCATCCAGAGGATCATTGGTTTAGGGAATTCACTTCCAGAAGAGGTCGTGACAGCTGTCAGCCTGGATAACTTCAAGGCAGGATTAGACAGATTCATGGATGCCAAGTGTATCGGTGGTTATTGAAACGGATGTCCATCTGCCACCTCTATGTTGGTTGAGGCAGGCAGGATTCCCTTGGGTACCATTTGTTGGGGGTCAAGGAAAAGGGAAGGTCTTGCCTTCTCTTTCTGCTCAAGATCCCCATGTGGTGGGCCACTGTGTGACATAGAACGCTGGACTCGATGGGCTTTGGCCCGATTCAGCATGGCTCCTCTTATGTTCTTATGTGTGAAAAGGGGCATTGGTCTTACCTAATACTCTCTTCGTAGGGTGAGTTGACCTCATCCATCAGCCAATGAGGACCTTGAGTCTGTGCTTCATCTTTGTCAAAAGTAGGCAGATTTTTTCTAATTGACAAAATTGAACGGGTCCAAAGATGGGCTACAAGAATGGTGGAAGGTATAAGGGCAGACTAGATGGACCATGAGGTCTTTTTCTGCCGTCAGACTTCTATGTTTCTGTTTCTAAAATAGGCCTTTAATGGTGAATTTATGGCATGGGTGGCATGTGGTGTTTGTGGCACAAGTGGCACATGGAGCCATATCTGCTGGCATGCAAACTATTACCCTAGCTCAGCTCCAACATGCATGTTTACTGGCCAGCTGACTTTTGGTTCAGTCTCTGAGAGGGCATTTTTGGCTTTCAGAGAGCCTCCGGGGAGGGGGGGCGTTTTTACCTCCCCCAGCTCCAGGGAAGCCTTTGAAGTATGAGAAAGGCAAAACACGATCCTACTAGACCAGTGTTTCCCAACCTTGGCAACTTGAAGATATTTGGACTTCAACTCCCAGAATTCTGGGAGTTGAAGTCCAAATATCTTCAAGTTGCCAAGGTTGGGAAACACTGTACTAGACCCACCAGAAGTTGGGAAACAGGCCGTCTCTGGCCTCCAGATGGCGTCTGGGGTGCAGGGGAAGCTGCTTTCATCCTTCCCCAGGCATTGAATGATGGGTGTGGGCATCCGTGCGTGTGCGATAATGTATGCTCACACTCTTTCGGCACTTGAGTAAAAGTCCACCATCACTGAAATAGGCCATCCAAGTGAACCAGAGATAGTTGAAGGGTGGGGCTGGATGATAGCTCCACCCTACAAGGAGCGTATCAAATAAGACCAACGCTCCTTCTCCATAGTGGGTAGAGCTATCATATCAGGCTGCATTCAGGGGATCGCTAAGGCTGGACTGCTGAAGCTGTGGCTAAGGAAAGCCCTGAAACTTCTGGCAGTCATTGAATCAAGAACTTGGCTGCCCGAACGGAGCTCCGATTTCAAGGGAGCTGAAATCGGTAACAGGAGGGACTCTTTAACCAGTGGGGAGTCAGCGAATTGCCTGAATTTAAAAGTGGATGATTGCAAAATGCCAAACGCTACTCCCCTGACCGATGGTGGCCATTAAGAGTTCCTGCTCAATGGCTGCAGGTCATTCTATCGGGCAGATATTTGCGACAGGTAGGATGTGCAGAAACATCAACCGCCACTCCAACAAGACAATGTCAGGGGCAAATAGCTCCCTCGACAACTGCCGCCTTTTGGAACACCAACCAAAGCTGCTATGATAGTGAAGGAGCACATACAGGTCCCGCCGACTAAACAATGTCATTTGGCGCGACCCGGGGGAAGAGCCTTCTCTGTGGCAGCCCCGGCCCTCTGGAACCAACTCCCCCCAGAGATCAGAATTGCCCCCACCCTCCTTGCCTTTCGTAAACTTCTCAAAACCCACCTCTGCCGTCAGGCATGGGGGAATTGAAATATCTTCCCCAGGCCTATATAATTTATGTATGGTGTGTTGTGTGCATGTTTTTTTAAAATTATGGGTTTTTAACTTCCTATTATTAGATTTGTATTGTACATTGTTTCTATCACTGCTGTGCGTCGCCCTGAGTCTACGGAGAGGGGCGGCATACAAATTTAATGAATGAATGAATGAATGAATGAATGAATGAATGAATGAATGAATGAATGAATGAATGCATACATACATACATACATACCATACATACATACATACATACTCCTGGGTCAAATTCAGGCAATGTCCCATTCCTATGGAAATCCGCACCCGTATGGAGGCCTCAGCCTGGAGGCTGGAGCCTAGGTTCCCCGCGCTACATTGCCTCTACCCATGGCTTCGTTTAAATGGATCGAGAAGAATGCTGGGGAAGGAAAACTCACAATGAAAGTTGAGCTGAAAAATCCTGAACTCTCTCACTAGAAGTGGAGCTATGATCCAAGAAGGGAAGAACTTGACCACACATCCTGTCAGGGCGAGGACTAAGTCAAAAGCAGGCCTTAGAGACGGAGGTGGGTTTTTTCTAATTAACAGACACAGTCCTCATTGGTTACAAACGACGTCAATCCATCATAAATTATGGCTCCACCCACTATGGAGAAAAAATCACTTTTTCCACTGGCATTGTAATTTTCTATGGTCACTAAATGAAGTGTTATAAGTTGAGGATTACCTGTACGGTATACAGTTAGATGCTATTATTTAAAGTAAAGTCTGAAATAATATATAAAACAGACTTGAATAAATGGGAGACAAATTTCTATGAGAAAGGCTTAAATGATTTATGTCCAACTTTTGATTTGTGTGAAACTGTATGAAAATTGCATTCAGGCAAGGTTTTTCATCTGAACCTAGATGAGGATAAAAGTAGGATAGAAAAACTCACTATCTTCAAATAATGCTTCAACTGTGTATGATGTACCAATTGTTCCTGCTGGCCTAATACTGTCTCCGCTTTAAGAAATTTATTGAGGCCACCAACAAAGCTTCTGGATTAAACCTAGGAAATGCTATGCATAGAACTTATCTGTAAGAATTAGACAAGAATTGCCAGATTTACCCTAAGAAGCATACTTATACACATACTTTTCTCCCCACTAAATATTCCAGAAACAAGGATTAAAGACTCTAAAGAAGCAGAACAAACTGTCCCTAAAAAGAATTTTTTTGTGTTGAGGGGGAAGGGTTTAACCCAGAGGTCTTCAAACTTGGCCACTTGAAGACTTGTGGACTTCAACTCACAGAATTCTCCAGCCAGCATAGCTAGCTGGAGAATTCTGGGAATTGAAGTCCACAAGTCTTAAAGTGACCAAGTTTGGGGATCCTTGGTTTAACCCCTTTGCATTTCTCTGGAGGGATGGCTTCGATGTTAATTTATCTACAGCATTTTCATACTGCCCATCCACAGGATTCCAGGTTGAACATCTATCATAAGGGCAAAACACAGAAAGGTCTGTGATTGTTTATTTACAGCATGTTGTGTTTTATTTTAGGACTAAAGTAATCCTTTGAAAAGAATTTCTGAAGTCTGGTTGCAACTTTATCCTGCAATAGGCAGCATTTAAATATACACAATTTCAACAATATAATTTTAAATTGCTGCTAGAGATTGCTTCTGCTAAAGTTCATCTTTCTTTCTTTGATTAAAAATTAAAATCAGACTGGGCTTTTTTTTTTTTTAAAGGTTCTGAAGCAGTGGGATTAAGCCCTGGAAACGCAATTGCCCACAGATTTTCTCAACAATATGCAAATACACTTCATTTAATATTTACTTGTTCAGTGACTGCAATTATGACAATTGCTGAATTGAGGGGGGGGGATTACAAGGTATCCTGTTGCAGCGCCTCCACCAGTGAAAAGCCACTCGTCTTCGGGGCTATTGGTGCACCCTCCAAGGCTGTTGCGGATATGCGTATGCCCGTTAGTGTTAAATTTGGCTGCTACACATGCGCAGCAAGTGAAATCTTGTGTACGGATGCACGCATGAGCGAAATTTTGGCAATTTCAGATCGTGCAGAATGCAGCTGCGAGAGCAGTCATGGGCTTACCCAGGTATGCCCATGTTTCACCATCACTCCGCAGTCTGCATTGGCTGCCGATCAGTTTCCGGTCACAATTCAAAGTGTTGGTTATGACCTTTAAAGCCCTTCATGGCATCGGACCAGAATATCTCCGAGACCGCCTTCTGCCGCACGAATCCCAGCGACCGATTAGGTCCCACAGAGTGGGCCTCCTCCGGGTCCCGTCAACTAAACAATTTCGGTTGCGGGCCCCAGGGGGAGAGCCTTCTCTGTGGCGGCACCGACTCTCTGGAACCAACTCCCCCCGGAGATCAGAATTGCCCCTACTCTTCCTGCCTTCCGTAAGCTCCTCAAAACCCACCTTTGCCGTCAGGCATGGGGAAACTAAACATCTCCCCCTGGGCACGTTGAATTTATACATGGTATGCTTGTGTGTGTGTATGTTAGTATAGGGTTTTTTTAAATTTATAAACATTTTAATTAATTGGATTATGTATTGGATTGTTTTTCACTTGTTGTGAGCCGCCCCGAGTCTTCGGAGAGGGGCGGCATACAAATCCAAATAATAAATAAATAAATAAATAAATTTTCACCAATATTTTTGCTTCCGCGCATGCGCAGAAGCAAAAAAAAAACCAGTGAAAATCACCAAAATCTCACTCATACGAGCATCCTCACACAAAAGTTTGGTTACTGCGCATGCACAGAAGCTAAATCTTGCGTGTGTGCACATATGCATGCACCAGGACAGAGCACCTGACCATACCGGCTGCTGCCCATCCCTGCCCCCCACACTTTTCCCCACGGTCATGTAATTGCAATTCAGGAACTTAGTGACCAGTTTGCAATTATGATGTCACCGTATCCCTAGATCACATGATCACCGTTTATGAACTTAACTGATGGTTTCCACCAACGAAGTCAATGGGGTAGCTGGCAGAAGGCTGCAAATGCTGATCACACATTATGCTACAACTGCAACTGACAGCAGCAACTGGACAGCTGAAACTGCCATCGTAAATTGCCATGGTCACTTGATATCACACTCTAGGGTGTAGCTTAGTGACGATTATTATCACCAATTATCACCACCAAACAAGGAAAACCTGGACCTTAAACGTCATGAAAACAACCCCTTCTTAGAAGTCCGTCCATAGCGGGCACTAAAGCATAAAGGCCACCTTATGTATTTTCTTCCAAGTGCATGAATACCTAGTACAGTGATACCTCTACTTACGAACTTAATTCATTCCGTGACTAGGTTCTCAAGTAGAAAGGTTTGGAACAAGCAGCAATTCTTCCCATAGGAATCAATGTAAAAGTAAATAATGTGTGTGATTGGGGAAACCACAGGGAGGACGGAGGCCCTGTTTCCTCCAAAGAGGTTCCTAGAGAGGCCCCACGGAGGCTTCTCCCCGCCTTTTCCAGCCCTGTTTCCTCCCAGGAAATTCCTAGAGAGGCCCATGGAGGTTTCTCCCTGCCTTTTCCGGTTACAGTTTCAGAGGCTTGGGTTTGTAAGTGGAAAATGGTTCTTGAGAACAGGCAAAAAAAAAATCTTGAACACCCGGTTCTTATCTAGAAAAGTTTGTAAGTAGAGGTGTTTTTAGGTAGAGGTACCACTGTATTTTAAAATTGGATTTGGAAAACAACAACAAGGAGAGTATCTTTCATTCAAAGCAGCATCCGAGAACTACATTTGAGAGCCGCTGTATTAAGATAACAGAATGACCTTGACTCAAAAGACTAGAGACTGAAACATTTTTAGCACATTCCGTACCACAACTGTACAAGCATGTGAAGATTTTGTTTCATCCTCTGCTTTGCTTTATCACAGCAATAACAGATGTTAGTGAATTGCTAGCAAGCTTACAAAGCCATTCCGGTTTTCTAACTTTTTTCGCAGTACATAAACATGTGCAGACCCAACACTTCCATTTCCTATTTCAAAGCCACTATTGCCAGACACACACTGTTCTGTTTTCTTTCTATATTGAACGTCAGGTTTCTACAATCACCCTCCCCTTTTAACGACCCCATAATTCCTTGTTGGGGGGGGGAGTCTGGGCAACTGAATGGAGCTGAATGTTTCCTGGCCTGATGCTCTTCCTGTCGCCAATGTGGAGTTTTATTCAGCAGATATACAGTAGTACCTCTAGATACGAGTTTAATTCGTTCCAGAAGGGAGCTTGTATGTCGAACAACTCGTATCTGGAACAAATGGCTTTAGACTTCGTTTTTCCCCTCCAAGATAACCAGAAGCAAGGATTCTTGTGCCACCTAGTGGACGCTCGGCTCGTATCCCGAATTTGAGCTCGGGTCTCGAAAAGAAATTTATCTCCCCTCGTGGCTCGTATCTTGGAATACTCGCATGTGGAGCAGCTCATATCTAGAGGTACTACTGTATTCTCTGTGTGCCCAGAGAGAGAAATATCTGCCTCTACCTGGGATCTAACTCACAGCCTCCTGATTGTGAGATGCCACCGCACTCCTCATTTGGTGTACATCATCTTTCACGAACCACAGCTACTGTCCCTATGATCCGTGCTATCGGTGGATTGTGGGACCTGTAGGCTGTTTGCACTAGGAAGGCACCACATTTGCAAAGGTGTTGTCCAAAGCAGCATTCAATCTGGGAACAGGCAGCAGCAATGACATTACTGATAGAAGTTCGGTTTTCCAAATTCTTCCTCCTCTGGTCCTACAGGACACATTGCCCCTGGGCCTCTGGGAGTTTAATTTGATGGAATGGGGACCTCCACTGCACAGACAGGGCTCCAACAGGAGGGAAAGCAAGTAAAACAGCAACAGCAACAGCCGCTCCACAAATTTATGGCTGTTTCGGGAAGGAACTATGTGGATTATCGTGCTTTGATGAACACAGCACCGTCGGGGACCGTTGCACGCTCCTTTTGTTCGGTTACAGTCTCTACGGTCCCCGAAGCGGATACAATCACTGCACTTTTAGAGGCCGAAGCGTTTTTTTCTTTCTCCGCAATGGCAGCACACACAGCCAAGATCTCATTGCTTTCAAAATCGTAATCTGGGATTGGCGCCTCCAAAGTTATTGTCTCAGCCCCCTGATGTGTCTCAGTTTTGGTTGCTTTTTTCTGTTGCTGTAATTTTCTGGCCCAGGAAAGATCTTCGTTCCACAATTCGGAGCTGAGTGGATAGATGTGCAAGGCAACCTGGAAACTTCGAATAGCCTGAAAAAACAAACGGGAAAACGCAGCCATTAGCATCTGCCAACCCATCAATACTTTCATCCCTAGTATAGTGAATATAATACAATAGAATAGAATTTTATTGGCCAAGTGTGATTGGGGACACAAGGAATTTGTCTTGGTGCATATGCTCTCAGCGTACCTAAAATAAAATATACATTTGTCAAGAATCATGTGGTACGACACTTAATGATTGTCATAGGGGTCAAATAAGCAATAAAGAAGCAATATTAATAAAAATCTTAGGATATAAGCAACAAGTTACAGTAAAACAGTCAACATGGGAGGAAATGGGTGATAGGAATGATGTAAAAAACCAGTAGAATAGAAGTGCAGATTTAGTAGAAAGTCTGACAGTGTTGAGGGAATTATTTGTTTAGTAGAGTGATGGCGTTCGGAAAAAAACTGTTCTTGTGTCTAGTTGTCTTGGTTTGCAGTGCTCTGTAGCGACGTATTGAGGGTAGGAGTTGAAACAGTTTGGGTCCAGGATGTGAGGGGTCAGTAAATATTTTCCCCGCCCTCTTTTTGACTCGTGCAGTATACAGGTCTTCAATGGAAGGCAGGTTGGCAGCAATTGCTTTTTCTGCAGTTCTGATTGTCCTCTGAAGTGTGTGTCGGCCCTGTTGGGTTGCAGCACCAAACCAGACAGTTATAGAGGTGCAGATGACAGACTCAATGATTCCTCTGTAGAACTGTATCAGCAGCTCTTTGGGCAGTTTGAGCTTCCTGAGCTGGCGCAGAAAGAACATTCTTTGTTGTGCTTTTTTGATGATGCTTTTGATGTTAGGTGACCATTTTAGGTCTTGAGATATGATAGAACCTAGAAATTTGAAGGTCTCTACTGTTGATACTGTTGTGTAGTATTGTGAGAGGTGGAAGGGTGGAAGGGTTTCTCCTAAAGTCTACCACCATTTCTACGGTTTTGAGTGTGTTCAGTTCTAGATTGTAGAGCAAGGGATTGGACTAGATGACCTCAAAGGTCCCTTCCAACTCTATCAATTACTCTGTCAACAACTTCCATGATGCCTCTGTCCAACACTTAATGTTATCATTAAGTGATGTCTTGCAACCTCTCCCCCAAAACATTGAATTACAGATTCAACTGTTTATCTTGTTTGTTACCTGCATAAATGTACAAGCAGACCATAGCAAGGATTTGAAATAATTCCACTTAATTCTTTGCGGTCCAGCACCCATCAACAGCTGTTAGGTCAATAGACTGCTTAGATTATGAATAAAATGAAAATAATTCAGTCTTACAAAATGCAAAAGGACTATTTTGATTTTTAAAAAAAAAATGAGGTCCCCAAGGCATACATTTATCACTGTATAATTATGTAGTATGAATACTACTTACTTTTATGAATGTGAATTACTAAGCTCTTTTATTTTAATAATATATATGGATGTTTGACCTAGCAAATTATCTTTTTATTCAAACAAAACTAATAAGTTTTCTTCGAATAAAAAGATAATTTGCTAGGTCAAACATAGACTTCAAGCAATCACGAAACATAAAATTAAATCCTGAACTATGTAATTAAACCATGGTAGCTGAAGGCACTTAATTCTAAATCCTTCAAGAGTCAGGAAAGCTTCCAGATTTCAAATTTCAGAAAAATAACATTTCAGGTTTTTGAGAGAATGCTGTCCATTAAGAAGCAATGAAGGGATATTCTGATTTTTATCTACTGTGGCACCGACACACCAAAACTCTAGGATTACAATTTATTTTATTTATTTATTTATTAGATTTGTATGCTGCCCCTCTCCGAAGACTCGGGGCAGCTAACAACAATAAAGAAGACAATGTAAACAAATCTAATATTAAAAATAATCTAAAAAAACCCGAATTTAAAAAACCAATCATACATACAAACATACCATATATAAATTCTATAAGCCTAGGGGGAAGGGAAAATTTCAATTCCCCCATGCCTGACGACAGGGGTGGGTTTTAAGGAGCTTGCGAAAGGCAAGGAGGGTGGGGGCAACTCTGATATCGGGGGGAAGTTGGTTCCAGAGAGCTGGGGCCACCACAGAGAAGGCTCTTCCCCTGGGTCCCGCCAGACAACATTGTTTAGTCCAGTGTTTTTCAACCAGTGTGCCGTGGCACATTAGTGTGCCGTGAGACATGGTCAGGTGTGCCACGAAGCTCAGAGAGAGAAAGAAAACAGAGAGAAAGAGAGAGAGAGAGAGAAAGAAAGCAAGAAAGAAAACAAGAGAGAAAGAAAGCAAGAAAGAGAGAGAAAGAAAGAAAGAGAAAGAGAGAAAGAGAGAAAGAGAGAGAAAAAGAAAGAGAGAAAGAGAAAGAAAGAAAGAGAGAGCAAGAGAACAAGAGAACAAGAGAGAGAGCAAAAGAGAGAGAGAGAGAGAGAGGAAGGGATGGTGGGAGAGAGAAAGACATAGAGGGAGGGAGAAAGAGAGCAAAAAAGAGAGGAAGGAAGAGAGAAAGAAAGAGGGATGGAGAGAGAAAAAAGAAGAAGGGAGAGAAAGAGGGAGAGAGAGAGAAATAGAGCGAAAGGGAGGAAGAGAGAGAATTTTTTTTTGTCCAAACTTGTTTTACCCCACCCCCACCCCCACCCCCAATGTGCCCCGGGGTTTTGTAAATGTAAAAAATGTGCCATGGCTCAAAAAAGGTTGAAAATCACTGGTTTAGTCGACAGGACCCGGAGAAGGCCAACTCTGTGGGACCTAACTGGTCGCTGGGATTCGTGCGGCAGAAGGCGGTCCCGGAGATATTCTGGTCCGATGCCATGAAGGGCTTTATAGGTCATAACCAACACTTTGAATTGTGACTGGAAACTGATCGGCAACCAATGCAGACTGCGGAGTGTTGGTATAACATGGGCATATTTAGGAAAGCCCATGATAGCTCTCCCAGCTGCATTCTGCATGATCTGAAGTTTCCGAACACTTTTCAAAGGTATATTTTTGAGTTATTTTTTGCTTCTTGTAGTTAGTCATAAAGTCATGTCCAACACATCGTGATCCCATGGACAATGTTCCTTCAGGCTTTCTTCTCCTCTATCATCTCCTGGAGTCCATTTAATCTCATGCCGACTGCTTCAGTGATTCCATCCAGCCACCTCATTCTCTGTCGTCTCCTTCTTCTTTGGCCCTCAAGGCTTCCCAGCATTAGGCTCTTCTCCAGTGAGTCAAGTTCCTTCTCATTAGGTGGCCAAAGTACTTGAGGTTGTTGGTTTTTTTGCTACATTACATACATTAAAATATTACCTATATATGATGGGACAAAGAAATCCATTAACTACACTGAATTTAAATGCAAACAGAAGGAACCTCAAATTACAGTTTTGCCTCAACTACCATGTTTCCCTGAAAATAAGACAATGTCTTATATTAATTTTTGCTCCCAACGTTATGCTACATCTTATTTTCGGGGGGGGGGTGCCTTATATTCCGATCCTTCCCCTTTAATTCTTGGAGCGTTGGTACGCTCCACTTGAAGAGCCTTACTGCCCCCCGCTGCCGGCAATTTTGCTGCCGCCGATTTCGCCGCTGCCGGGCCCCTCAGCTGTTTGGCGGCCCACGTGTCTTCTGTTGGCCGCCACGCCGGCAGGAGGTGCAATCTGGGCAGCGGCGGCCAAGGCTCAGTCCCCTCGCCGGACCCGTCTTTTTTCGGCGCCAGCGCCGCTTGGGGAGGAGCCCTGGTGGCCATGGGCGTGCCTCCGGATCCGGAGGCAGAAGACAGCCCGACAGATGGGCGGCTACCCGCCTGCAGCAGCAAAGGGGGCCGACGGTTTGGGCTGGTCAGCATTGGGAGCTGCTCCTCCGATGCCACCGATTTCGCTACTGCCGATGCCACTGATTTCGCTTGCTGCCGATTTCGCTGCCGCCGGGCCTCTCAGCTGTCTGGCGGCCCACATGTCTTCTGTCGGTTGCGGCGGTGGGCTGAGCCTTGGCCGCTGCTGCCCAGATTGCACCTCCTGCCCCCAGAAGACACAGTGGTAAGATCAGCTCAATTTTGGGGTTAAGTAAACCAAGCGTGGAGGAGGGAGGGGGGAGGAAGAAAGGAAGCATATTACGGTACTGTATGTTTTTCCACCACTACGCCTTATTTTTTGGGGGTGCCTTATATTAACAAATTGTGCAAAACCTCTGACATGCCTTACTTTCGGGGTACGTCTTATTTTCATGGAAACACGGTAACACTTTTTGGAATATATCCTCAATGAGCTGGAGAAAAAATGTACATCATTGCACTTGACAATATTTAGGAGGTGTAGAAGATTTAAGTGGATAGGGGCCATCAATGCATGAGGACAAGAAACAAGGCTTATCTTCTCTTAATCTTTTTGTGAAGAGTCTGTGTGATTGCTGATTTCGGGAGGAAAATATGCTCAACTATTTTAGGGAGTATAGCAATAGCACAGGAGTAGCATTTAGACTTATATACCCCTTCACAGTGCCTTACAGCACTCTCTAAGCGTTTTACAGAGAGTAAAATCTGGCTCCTCTTTTTACCGACCTTGGAAGGATGGAAGGCTGAGTCAACCTTGAGCCTACTGAGATTTGATCTGCTAATGATCAGTGGAAGTATCTTGCGGTACTGCACTCTAACCACTGCACCACCGAGGCTCTTAAGAGTTTCCATATGCAGTGGTACCTCTACTTAAGAACGCCTCTACTTAAGAATTTTTCTAGATAAAGAACTGGGTGTTCAAGATTTTTTTGCCTCTTCTTAAGAACCATTTTCTACTTAAGAACCCGAGCCCGGAAAATTTCCCACAAAATTCGAGAGCGGCACGAAGGCCTGGCCAGTTTCTGCCATTCCTCCTGGGGGTTTCTCTCTCTGGCGCAATGTATGGGACGCAGCCTCGCGCCGGGTGTATGGGAGGCGGGTGCTCCTGATCGCCTCAGAGTCCCTCTTTTTTTATTTAAGCCTTAAAGTTTGGATTTTTTTGATTCCCCTCACTTTCAATACTCAGATTGAGGATTCCCTTCTCCCCAAGTGCATTATTTTACATTTGGAAACATGGAAACTGCAGATTATTTTATTTTATTTTATTTTAATTTTATTAATAGAGTTGAAAGGGACCCGTTAGGTCATCGAGTCCAACCCCCTGCCTGAGCAGGAAACCCTACAGCACCCCAGCCAAATGGAAGTCCAATCTCCTCTTGAAGGTGTCCAGAGTTGGGGAGTTCACCACCTCCCCTGGCAGGCAGTTCCATTGGTTGATCGCTCTGACCGTCAGGAAGATTAATGTTTCCAAATGTAAATAATGCACTTGGGGAAAAGGAATCCTCAATCTGAGTATTGTATTGGCAGTTCTGTGTTAGCAAAAACTTCAGAAGAAAAGGATTTAGGGATAGTGATTTCTGACGGTCTCAAAATGGGTGAACAGTGCAGTCAGGTGGTAGGGAAAGCAAGTAGGATGCTTGGCTGCATAGCTAGAGGTATAACAAGCAGGAAGAGGGAGATTGTGATCCCGCTATATAGAGTGCTGGTGAGACCACATTTGGAATATTGTGTTCCGTTCTGGATACCTCACCTACAAAAAAGATATTGACAAAATTGAACGGGTCCAAAGACGGGCTACAAGAATGGTGGAAGGTCTTAAGCATAAAGGTATCAGGAAAAACTTAATGAACTCAATCTGTATAGTCTGGAGGACAGAAGGAAAAGGGGGGGACATCATCGAAACATTTAAATATGTTAAAGGGTTAAATAAGGTCCAGGAGGGAAGTGTTTTTAATAGGAAAGTGAACACAAGAACAAGGGGACACAATCTGAAGTTAGTTGGGGGAAAGATCAAAAGCAACATGAGAAAATATTATTTTACTGAAAGAGTAGTAGATCCTTGGAACAAACTTCCAGCAGACGTGGTTGGTAAATCCACAGTAACTGAATTTAAACATGCCTGGGATAAACATATATCCATCCTAAGATAAAATACAGAAAATAGTATAAGGGCAGACTAGATGGATCATGAGGTCTTTTTCTGCCATCAGTCTTCTATGTTTCTATGTTTCTTCCTTCAGCAGCGACTGTCCTCCTCCTCTTCCTCCTCCTCCTCCCACCCAAATTCCAAGCTTTTATTTCTTTCCTAATGGGTTTGCACGCATTATTTGCTTTTACATTGATTCCTATGGGAAAAATTGTGTCTATTTACAAACTTTTCTACTTAAGAACCTGGTCACGGAATGAATTAAGTTCTTAAGTAGAGGTACCACTGTATGTCCAGTGTCACAATGGCAGGGATACACTACAGTTCAATTTTGGCAGCTGGAGTCAGAAACAGTTCCTGAGAGCAGAAAAATAATTAGGAGGATTCCACGCAGTCTTGAAAATGCTTGTAGTCTACCTCTTCATGACCAGAAGATGTTTATACTTCCGGAAGTATTTCACAATGTATGTTGCTGCTATATTGGCAAAAACTGATCAGAAGAACCACAAGAATTGCTGGAAATGAGGTGAGGTGCTACTTCTTGTTGTGGTTCAGCCTGGGACCCCTCCGGGAATGGCTGATTTGCTGTCGGCTTCCAGCTCAGAGGGAGAGGCTGAGGACCAGGAGGTGCAGACTGACGAGGAAGCGGAATCCCAGGCTGAAGAAGAAGGACAGCCAGAGTTCCACCAGGGGGAGCTCTCCCCAGCAAGCAGCCTGGATTCCCTGGGGGAAGATGCTCATGACATCATAGATATGCGACAAAGGAGAGCTAATCAGAGACGAACTCAATTGGCTAGGTATTTCCAGCATTAGAGGTCACAGCTGGGTTTGGGTGTGGTGCTTGGGAAAGGATAAAAGGCGGCCCCACCCTTCCTGGCTTGTGGAGTTTTATCTTGGAGATTCGTGAGACCTGTATGTGAACTTTGGTGGCTACAATCCTGGTTTGTGCCTTGGACTATTGAAACCTTGGGGGGGGGGGGGGTGCCAGCAAGAAGCTTGTAAAATTGACTGGACATCAGGACCCTGTTGTAACGTATTGTAACCTGTCTGCTGTGAAGACAGGTTTTCCTTTGTGCTTATTTTTTCCTGCTATAAAATACTTTTGGATTTTACCAGAGTGTCTGGCTGTTTTTTCAGTGGGTGTGGAGGTCTGGGAAAACCCAGACAGAACACTTCTGTGAGATGATTTCTTTCAAACTGATGCACGTCATTTTGACCACAGTCAAAATTGTGGAAGTGTTAGGTAACCGGATTAGGGAAGGTCATTCTTTAGAACTGCCTAATTATTAGTAGCTGTAGAAACGGGAAATTATTTCTAGCTTGTCCAGAAATGATTGAACAGAAGCTTGGATATTTTTATTTTCAGTATCAGGAATGATTATCGCCATAAATGGGAGAGGTCTAATAAACAGTTCAAGCCTGATATATGTACAGAACATGCAGAAAATAGGTCTCCGTGTAAACTGGAAGTCATGCTAGAAGAAAATAAAAGCTGAATATACTATACACCAAAGATCTTCAAAGTTGGCAACTTTAAGACTTGTGGACTTCAACTCCCAGAATTGTACAGCCAACTGGCTGAAGAATTATGGGAGTTGAAGTCCACAAGTCTTAAAGTTGCCAAGTTTGGGGACCCTGCAATACAGTGTTCCCTTGATTTTCGCAGGGGATGCGTTCCGAGACCGCCTGCAAAAGTCGAATTTCCGCGAAGTAGAGATGCGGAAGTAAAAACACAATTTTTGGCTATGGACAGTATCACAAGCCATCCCTTAACACTTTAAACCCCTAAATTACCATTTCCCATTCTCTTAACAACCATTTACTCACCATTATTACTGGCACTCACCATTGAATAAGACACTTAGTGATCCTAATATTTATAAACATATTTATTTATTAACAATAATAATTATTATTTTGTTATTTATTTGCAAAAATTATTAGTTTGGGAATGACGTATGATGTAATCGTGCGGGGAAAAACGTGGTATAGAAAAAAACCCGCGAAGTATTTTTTTTAATTAATGTTTTTTTAAAAACCGTGGTATAGGCTATTCGCAAAGTTCGAACCCGCGAAAATCGAGGGAACACTGTACACTAACAATGATAGCCCAAAGTTCTATCAATTTTGTCTCCATGTTTCTGTGGGTTTTCATGAGCAAAGTTATAGCTTATGAGAAAGTACACTTATGAAACATACTCAATTAACTGAGGCCATCCCATAGTGCAATGGGAAAAATAGTTTTCGTGCACCCAGCTTGGCTCAGGTATTGATTCATGGATTACCAAAATCTTTCTTTAAAAAGAATATTGTGTTGTAAGCACTTGGCGTGGCATTTTCTTTTTTTTTATAAATATAATTCTTATTGAGATTTTCTTTACAGTGTGGGAAGAAAAGGATTTTTAATGTTTCTCCTTCTACAACCTATGTGTTTATGAAAAATCTTTATCTTAGTCTCACTCATTGATTTTTGGAAAAAAAAATTGCATAAAAGTTTTTTTTATTTTTATCCACAACAACAAACGTACATAACATTACATGTATCTTCAACACTAATCAATATACATATACAGTGGTATCTCATCATACGTACTTAATTGGTTCCAGGAGGAGGTTTGTAAGGTGAAAAGTTTGTAAGATGAAACAATGTTTCCCATAGGAATCAATGTAAAAGCACATAATGCGTGCAAATCCTTCAGGAAAATCCCAAACTTTAGAAGGGAGGTGAACAGAGGGCAGGGAGGAGCAGCTAAAGGGGGCGGGTGGAAGAAGCAAGGCTAGGCTAAAGGGTGAGTGGGAAGGAAGAAAGGCAAGGGGGGCGCCCCTCCCTTTTCTTTCTTCAAAAGACACCGTTTCAGTTCCTTTGCAAGCACGTTGTTCTCTGCAAAAAATTTCCTCCCCCAAGCTGCCCCTCCCTCCTCCCTTTCCTTTCTTAAAAAGACACCCTTTCAGTTCCTTTGCAAGCACGTTGTTCTCTGCAAAATGTTTCCTACTCCAAGCAGCCCCTCCCTTTTCTTTCTTCAATAAAAGGGGGGGGGGAAGAAACCCCTTCATCCCAGCAGCAGCTGCTTGGGTTCGCAAGGTGAAAATAGTTCGGAAGAAGAGGCAAAAAAATCTTAAACACTGGGTTTGTATCTTGAAAAGTTCGTTAGAAGAGGCGTTTGTAAGATGAGGTACCACTGTGTTATACTTAACAACAACAATGCAATAACCTACATTACATTCCAATTTTATTTTTTATTATTCAATCTATCTCAATCATCCATCTCTCCACTCCTCTCTTTCTATCTCAGGTGGCTATTCCATCTCCTATACCTACTTTCTTACACCTTCTCTCCCCCTTTCCTACTGCCATCTCCTCCTCTTTCCTCCTTCTCTAGCTCCCTTTCTCTTCTTTCTCCTTTTTCGTCTTCTCCCCTTTCCAACTAATATTTTTGGAATTTGAAGCATGCTTGACTTCCTATTATTCATCAAAAAGTTTGATAATATTTTCACAATCTGATAGAACTATGAAAATATTAATATCAGCAAGAGATTCTTGTTCAGTATCATTAAAAAACCCCACATAATTGTAGAGTACATTGTTGGCTAAACAATGACTGAACATTATCAGCAGTTATTTCTTAAACCATTTCAATTGAAAATGGATCAGCTTTTAATTCAAGCATTGAAAGTAGAATTGCATTTTGCCTGTTCCTGTTACCTTCCGTTTTCATCATTCTGCTTTTATTTATTTTTCTTTCCTTCAGCAATTTGGCAATTCTCACCATTCCCTAATATCAGGGTTATCTGATCATCAGATTCCCACTGCTCAGATACCATCAGTTGGTAAACCTTATTTAGTACATTGCAAAAGAAAGTTTGGCTAACAAAGCCTGACTGCAAGGGATATGTTATTTATCAAAATATTTCTGTCCAACAAAATCTCCCATTCTTCCTGAACAGATCACATTTTGCATAGGAATTAACATCTGCCTAATATGATGCAATAAATGTGACTTAGCTGATGCTGATATTAGCAATGAATGGACCCATAAACGTAGTCTAAACAACATGTTCTATTAGAAATCATAACATAAGTTGTTTAACTAGCTGCTTATGAACTTAAGAGGGCGTAACTCAGATTTCAGGACACGTTGCTAAACTTTTGTGAACTCACTGCTAACTATAATGTTGATTTTGAGGATGTCTCTGTATTTATTACACTATAATGCGAACACAGCACAACACAGCACACCTGTAGTTCTTCAAATATTACTAGAACTTTGGACTCCTTGTTGTGATCTACCTTCTCTGACCTAGATGGATGGTTGAGAGAGAAAAGAGGCTGGAGGTAGACCTGACTGGGCTAGTGAAGCCCTGGTAGAAATTCAGAGGTGAAGATGATTAAGGAAACAGCAGCTGAGCCTGAAGATTGCTACTAACTGTTGTGGTTAGCTCTGGCCCAGCTCCTGCCCCAAGGACTGTGGATGTGGGGGAGACATCCACATGCTGCAGGCCTGTTTTGCCCCCGGTGGAATCTGCTGATGAAGGCTCCTCTGACCAAGAAGACATGAGTGGCAGGGAGGAGGAGAGTGTGGCAGACAGCTCAGAAGGAGATCAATTATCTAGCTCCTCCTTGGATTCAGAACAAGAGTTAATGATACAGCCACACATGCGGAGAGCGATGCATAGGCAGCAACAACTGAGAGATTATTATGAAAGAAAATGAGGCCACCTGTGGTTGGGTGGGGCTGTGGTAATTAGTGAGGCTGCTATAAATAGCAGCCTGTGGGTTTGGCCATTGTGGAGGATTATCTGATCGTTGTGTTTCATGACTGCTTTGCTGACTTTGATCTTTGTGTGCTGATTTTTCCCCGCTTTGAAACTAACCCAGAGCCAAGTGTGTTTCACTTTGTGAAAGAAGGACTGTGAATTGCCTCACAGCTGCAAGCTAAGTATCACAGAACTGATAAGGGACTTGTACAAATTACCAGTTTGTTTGGAGACAAGTGCCCTTTGCTATACAAAAAGAGTGCTCTGTTTATTTGCAGTTTCGGTATCAAGAACATTGTTTTGAATTTTCAAACGTGTGTGTGTCTGAAATTGTATCTGTGCATTTTTGGGAGGATTCTACCAGAGAGCTCGACAGAACACTAACTAGACAGATTCTATGAAAAATATCCCACATATATATATGGTATATATATGGTACAGAGCTGAAGGGATTGGATACTGTAGCCTAGAGGATAATTCTCTGCCTTACAAGGCAAAGGTTGCAGGTTCAAGTCCCAGTGGGTATGGCTAGCTGATGAGGCCAAAATAAGGCCGAAATAGATCTATCCTAGTCTCCCTTAATTTTCAAATTCAGCTTAAACATGTGACATATATATATATATATATATATATATATATATATATATATATATATATATATTTATTTATTTATTTAGATTTGTATGCCGCCCCTCTCCGCAGACTATTGCTTCTCCACCTGTGGAGGTAGCAAAATCGTGCACAGTGTGCAGGTGCGCCCATGTTTCGCCGAGGTTTTTTGCTTCCGCGCATGCCGAAAAACAGGTACACCTGCAGTTCCGTGCACAATTTTGCTACTTCCACAGGTGGAGAACCAAAATCGCCCTGACCCTGCAAGCACTTATGAGCTGCGGCACCAAGTGCAATTTAGCATTCCGGCTCGTAGCCCACCACTGTAGAAGAGCCTAATATGGTTCTGACTCCTGTAGGCCTTCTGCTGGAAGGATTGCAAATCCTCCTGTCTGGATTACTGTTGAATAGCATTCAAAAGCTTCATCTGGTGCAGAATGCAACTGCAAAGTTGGAAATGGTGTTGGTTACTCAACACATGTAACACCACAACTTCATGAGTTGCATTCATGGCCAGATGCAATTCAAGGTACTGGTAGTCATCTTTAAAGTCCTTCCTAGCTTGGATTCAGTTACCTTCTCCCAGGCATTTATACCCCTTGCAATCCAGTCTGGCAGGATGGGCATGTTCCAGGTCCCATCAGCCAAGGAATGTCAGGAGAATGACTGGGAGTTGTGCCTTTTGTGCGATAGTGCCTGCCCTCTGGAACATTATCCTCTTAGAAATTAGGTTAGCCAAACTCTGTAGGCCTTATGGAAGACCTTGAAAAACCTGGTTATTTGCAGGGTCTGGGGTTCCAAGTGAGTGATCCCTGGTTTGGGGTTAACATTTAAGAATTATAATATTTAATAACAACAACAAAAGCAACAACAACAGAGTTGGAAGGGACCTTGGAGGTCTTCTAGTCCAGTGTTTCCCAACCTTTTTTGAGCCGCGGCACATTATTCATATTTTCAAAATCCTGGGGAACACTGAACGGGGGGGTGGGGGGGTGGCTAAAGAAAAGTTTTGACAAAAAAAAATCTTCCTCCATTTCGCTCTATTTCTCCCTCACTCTTTCTCTCTCTTCCTTCCTTCCCTACTTTCTCTCTCTCCATCCCTCTTTCTTTCTTCCTCTCTTTTTTGCTCTTTCTCTCTCCCTCCTTCCCTCCCTATATGTCTTTCTCTCTCCCTTGCTCTCTCTGCCTCTCTTGCTATCTCTCTTTCATTCTCTCTCTTTCTTTCTTTCTTTCTTTCTCTCTTTCTCTGTCTCTCTTTCTCTGTCTCTCTTTCTCTCTCTCTTGCTAGCTCTCTTTCTCTCTCTTTCTCTTTCTCTCTCTCTCTGCCTCTCTTGCTATGTCTCTCTTGCTCTGTCTCTCTTTCTCTCTCTTCCTTTCTTCTCTGCGGAGGCCGGCGAAGGTTTTCTTAATTTAAATGTTCCGGGTGGCAGGGGGGATGCGGAGCCCGCACGCACACACCCCCGACATTCCAAATTCTGCCTCAGCTATGAGAAGAACGCCTGCCCCGCCTGTCCTGCAGCCTTTTCGCTGACAGCCTGGGACAAAAGCGCTCCGTGAAGGGACTGCAAGAGGGGCCGGGCTGTTTACTGGATCCGTGTCCCTCTTGGCTGGTTTCGGCCAGTCGAGGGGTGACACGGAGCTGGGTCCAGGAGATTGTCAACGCCTCCTTGGGGAGGGGGTCCTTTCCGCCACTTTATAAGGAGGGCGGTTGTGCGCCCCCCTCCTCAAGAAGCCTTCCCTGGACCCAGCCGTGCTTAATAACTACCGTCCAGTCTCCAACCTTCCCTTCATGGGGAAGGTTGTCGAGAAGGTGGTGGCACTTCAACTCCAGCGGTCCTTGGATGAAGCCGATTATCTAGGTCCTCAGCAGTCTGGATTCAGGCCCGGCTACAGCACGGAAACTGCTTTGGTCGCGTTGATGGATGATCCCTGGCGGGCCCGGGACAGGGGCTTGTCCTCTGTCCTGGTGCTCCTTGACCTCTCAGCGGCTTTCGATACCATCGACCATGGTATCCTTCTGCGCCCGGCTGGAGGGGTTGGGAGTGGGAGGCACTGTTCTTCAGTGGTTCTCCTCCTACCTCTCCGGTCGGTCGCAGTCGGTGTTAGTGGGGGGTCAGAGGTCGACCCCGAGGTTTCTCCCTTGTGGGGTGCCTCAGGGGTCGGTCCTCTCCCCCCTGCTATTTAATATCTACATGAAACGCTGGGTGAGATCATCCAAGGGCATGGGGTGAGGTATCATCAATATGCCGATGATACCCAGTTGTACATCTCCACCCCATGTCCAGTCAACGAAGCAGTGGAAGTGATGTGCCGGTGCCTGGAGGCTGTTGGGGCCTGGGGGTGTCAACAAACTCAAACTCAACCCAGACAAGACGGAGTGTGGCTGTGGGTCTTGCCTCCCAAGGACAATTCTATCTGTCCGTCCATTACCCTGGGGGGGGAATTATTGACCCCCTCAGAGAGGGTCCGCAACTTGGGCGTCCTCCTCGATCCACAGCTCACATTAGAAAAACACCTTTCAGCTGTGGCGAGGGGGGCGTTTGCCCAGGTTCGCCTGGTGCGCCAGTTGCGGCCCTATTTGGGACCGGGAGTCATTGCTCACAGTCACTCATGCCCTCATCACCTCGAGGCTCGACTACTGTAACGCTCTCTACATGGGGCTACCCTTTGAAAAGTGTTCGGAAACTTCAGATCGTGCAGAATGCAGCTGCGAGAGCAATTATGGGCTTCTCCAAGTATGCCCATATCACTCCAACACTCCGCAGTCTGCATTGGCTGCCGATCAGTTTCCGGTCACAATTCAAAGTGTTGGTTATGACCTATAAAGCCCTTCATGGCACCGGACCAGAATATCTTCGGGACCGCCTCCTGCCGCACGAATCCCAGCGAACCGGTTAGGTCCCACAGAGTTGGCCTTCTCCGGGTCCCGTCGACTAAACAATGTCGTCTGGCGGGACCCAGGGGAAGAGCCTTCTCTGTGGGGGCCCCGACCCCTCTGGAACCAGCTCCCCCCTGAGATTAGGATTGCCCCCACCCTCCCTGCCTTTCGTAAACTCCTTAAGACCCACCTTTGCCGTCAGGCATGGGGGAACTAAAACACCTCCCCCTTGCCCATGTTGTTTTGTTGATTGAGTGACTGTGTGCCTGTTTTTTATATATACTGTTTTTTTTATGAGATTATTAATTTCAATTGGAATCTGGATGGGTGGGCATTGGATTTGGTATTGTGTACTGTACTGTTTTTTATTATTGTTGTGAGCCGCCCCGAGTTTGCGGAGAGGGGCGGCATATAAATCCAATAAATCCAATAAATCCAATCCAATCCAATTAGCAGCTGGATGAGGAGGACGAGAAGCCGCTGCAGCCACCCCCAATCCCCCCCCTTCCTGGGTGCCTTCCAAAGGCCCCTGGAAAAAGGCAGGAGGTAGCAACAAGGCGCGAGGACAAGCAGGCAGCTTGGCGGAGGGGAAGCGCTGAGGGGCTCTCCTCCTTCCCCACCCCCGCGCTTCTCTCCCGCCCTGGCTTTTGCTTCGCCCGCAGATTTCCCCGCAGTTCAAAAGGAGGCAAGAGGTGGCCTGGATGAAATTGCGGGGAAATCATGGGGCGAAGCGAAAGCCAGGGCGGGAGAGAAGCGCGGGGGTGGGGAAGGAGGAGAGCCCCTCAGCGCTTCCCCTCCGCCAAGCTGCCTGCTTGTCCTCGCGCCTCGTTGCTACCTCATGCTGCTCCCACCATGGCTGCGTGCGGTTCCGGTGCCCCTGGCTGAAGGTCGTCCTGTGGCTGGTCTTTGGCTTTACGGTTGCTTTCTGGTTCCCTCTCCTCCCTCCGCCTGTGTCTACCGCCAGCGCCTCATTCCTCGGAGCTGCCGCTTCCTTCCAGGCAGCCCAGCCACGCTGCCGTAGAAAGTGCAGAGGTTATTGCCGCCACCTCTGCCTCCACTCAGGGAGCCACCGTGGTTGAGCTGAGGGAGAGGAAAAGGCGCGGTAACCACGGTGGCTCCCTGAGTGGAGGCAGAAGCGGTGGCAATAACCTCTGTGCTTTCTACGGCAGCGTGGCTGAGCTGGATGGAGGGAAGCGGCAGCTCCCAATCGAGGAACCCACGGCAACGGGCGACGGCTTGGTGGGAGGCGACGGCGGGAGACACAGGCGGTGGGAGGAGAGGGAACCAGGAAGCGACTGTGAAGCCCAAGACCATCCACAGGATGACACTCAGGCAGGGGCGCCGGCAGCGCCCCGCCCAGCTTGAGCTTCTCGCGGCACACCTGGCCATGTCTCGCGGCACACCGGTTGGGAAACGCTGTTCTAGTCGACCCCCCTGCTTAGGCAGGAAACCCTACACTACTTCAGACAGATGGTTATCCAACATCTTCTTAAAAACTTACAGTGTTGAGGCATTCACAACTTCTGGAGGTGAGCTGTTCCACGGATTAATTGTTCTAACTGTCAGGAAATTTCTCCTTGGTTCTAAGTCACTTCTCTCCTTGTTTGTTGACATATATGCCTTATATATTTGTTGACATATATACCATGTTTTCCCAAAAATAAGACATCTCTTGATAATAAGCCCAATTGGACTTTTCAGTGCATGGCAATAAGGCCAAGCCCTTATTTCAGGGTTCAAAAAAAATAAGGGCCTTATTTTTAGGAAAACATGGTATATGTGTCTGTGCCCAGAGTTACTTGTTTGATATGGGTGGCCATACAAATTAAATGAATGAAGAAATGGATAAATGAATGCAATCTAGACTCTGATACTTTTATTTATTTATTTATTTATTCATTCATTCATTTATTAGATTTGTATGCCGCCCCTCTCCGCAGACTTGGGGCGCCTAACAACAGTGGTAAAAACAACATGTGACAATCCAATGCACAGCTAAAAACCCTTATTTTAAGAACCAATCATACATACAAGCATACCATACATAAATTGTAGAAGCCTAGGGGGAAAGAATATCTCAGTTCCCCCATGCCTGACGACAGAGGTGGGTTTTAAGGAGCTTATGAAAGGCAAGAAGGGTGGGGGCTATTCTAATCTCTGGGGGGAGTTGGTTCCAGAGGGCCGGGGCAGCCACAGAGAAGGCTCTTCCCTGAGTCCCGCCAAACGACATTGTTTAGTTGACGGGTCCCGGAGAAGACCCACTCTGTGGGACCTAACTGGTCGCTGGGATTCGTGCGGCAGAAGGCGGTCACGGAGATATTCTGGTCCGGTGCCATGAAGGGCTTTATAGGTAATAACCAACACTTTGAATTGTGTCCGGAAACTGATCGGCAACCAATGCAGACTGCGGAGTGTTGGTGTAACATGGGCATATTTGGAAAAGCCCATGATTGCTCTTGCAGCTGCATTCTGCACGATCTGAAGTTTATACCAATTTCTCTTGTGCCAGAGATGCCTGGATGAATAGATTGCGAAACTTTTTGCCCATGTGTAGCTTTTAAATTCTATAGCAGGCTGTCAAACTTGTGGCCCACAGGCTGGATGTACAGTGATACCACATCTTACAAACGCCTCGTCATACAAACTTTTCGAGATACAAACCCGGGGTTTAAGATTTTTTTGCCTCTTCTTACAAACTATTTTCACCTTACAAACCCACCGCTGCCGCTGGGATGCCTCGCCTCCGGACTTCCATTGTAAGTGAAGCACCTGTTTTTGTGCTGCTGGGATTCCCCTGAGGCTCCCCTCCATGGGAAACCCCACCTCCGGACTTCCGTGTTTTTGTGATGCTGCAGGGGAATCCCAGCAGCGCAAAAACGGGTGCTTCGCTGTCGAGGGGAGCCTCAGTGAAATCGGAGCATTGCAAAAACACAGAGGTCCGGAGGTGGGGTTTCGAGGACTTCAGTGTTTTTGCAATGCTGCAATTTCACTGATGCTCCCTTCGCTGGGAAACCCCACCTCTGGACATCCGTTGCCAGTGAAGCGCTCATTTTTGCTGGGATTTTCCTGCTGGGATTCCCCTGCAGCATTGCAAAAACATAGAAGTCTGGAGGTGGGGTTTCCCATGGAGGGGAGCCTCATGGGAATCCCAGCAGTGCAAAAACGGGTGCTTCGACTGGCAAAAGGGGTGAATTTTGGGCTTGCACGCATTAATCGCTTTTCCATTGATTCCTATGGGAAACATTGTTTCATCTTACAAACTTTTCACCTTAAGAACCTTGTCCCGGAACCAATTAAGTTTGTAAGACAAGGTATCACTGTATTATGCACTGGCTACTCTCATGCCCAGTTTAACAAAGGGGGCAAAAAGTCCCAGTGATGCCGCTATGATGACATGAGTTTGACACCTCTGCTCGAGAATGCAAAATCTACTATAGCTGCTAAATGCATTTCCTCAATTCACCACCATTATCAAAACCCCTGTCTTCAAAGATCACATCAATACCGAAAGATCCTTGCCAAATATAAACACACTGTGGATTTACTAATGCAGCAATACTTACAGGAAATAAGGCAGCAATTTTCATAAACAATAAAAAAAAAACACCTCAATCTCTCTCTTCATATTGACATTACCAGAAATTCAAATAACTTCTTACAAACACACTAACAGAGATTACATATCTGACTATATATATGAAGACGGGCGGTATTGCTACTTGAAAGCATGGGAGTAATTGAAATATCCCATTGCTTCATTTCATGTGAAGAAAATTCCCTATTTTAAAGGCTTCAGCAGAAAAGGGCATGGTGTTTTCCACACAAAGTCACAATGAAACTTTTACAAAAGTTGCAATGGAAACTTTTCTAGAGCAAGAAAAAGGAAGATGCCAGAAGGATATACAGTAACACCTCGTCTTACGAACCTAATTGGTTCCCGGGGAAGGTTTGTAAGACGAAAAGTTTGTAAGACGAAGCATTGTTTCCCATAGGAAAAAATGTAAAATCAATTAATCCGTGCAACGAAACCCCCCCCCCCCCCCCCGCAAAAACCCGCTGCCACCAAGCTGTCACCTTTTGAAACAGCCGGGGGGCTTCTCAGCATCCTCCTGAACCCAAACGCCAAACCCAAACTTCCGGGTTCAGCGTTCGGGAGGCCGCTGAGAAGCCCCGCCGCTCGGCTGTCACCTTTTAAAACAGCCAGGGGGCTTCTCAGCGGCCTCCCGAATGCCGAACCCGGAAGTTCGGGTTTGGCGTTCGGGTTCAGGAGGATGCTGAGAAGCCCCCCGGCTGTTTCAAAAAGCGACAGCCGGGCGGCGTAGCTTCTCGGCGGTGGCGGCGGCGGGTTCATAAGAAGGAAAACGTTCGTAAGAAGAGGCAAAAAATTTCTGAACCCCGGGTTCATATCTCGGGTTGTTCGTAAGATGAAGGGTTTGTATCATGAGGTACCACTGTATTTGGAGGAAAACACAGTGTAAAGAAATGACCCCCACCCCCAGAAGCAGGGGTCTCCAATCTTGGCAACCTTAAGAATTGTGGGCTTCAATTCCCAGAGTTCCTGGCTGAGAAACTCTGGGAATTGAAGTCCAAAAGTCTTAAAATTGCCAAGGTTGGAGATCCCTGATGTGGAGGATACTACCAAAGTAATTCAATATATGTTTATTAAACTGTCAGGGTTATTCAGGATATAATTAGGAATAGATGCAAGAATAATTGCAAATTAATTGAATTTTTGATTGTTCAAAGTTTGTACTGAAAAAAGTTTAATCCAAATGTGTTTGTTTATAGCTTCTTTCCTGTTCAGGTCAAAATTAACATTTAAATGCAGAAAGCATTGGTAACTTGATGATACATTTGTGAAATAATTGATCATTTCTCCACATCAGAAGAAATGTTTTATTTCATTAAAGAAATAAAAAGAAAAGGTAGCAAATCAACATAAGAATGGTGGAAGGTCTTAAGTATAAAACGTATCAGGAAAGACTTAATGAACTCAATCTGTATAGTCTGGAGGACAGAAGGAAAAGGGGGGACATGATCGAAACATTTAAATATGTTAAAGGGTTAAATAGGGTTCAGGAGGGAAGTGTTTTTAATAGGAAAGTTAACACAAGAACAAGGGGACACAATCTGAAGTTAGTTGGGGGAAAGATCAAAGGCAACATGAGAAAATATTATTTTACTGAAAGAGTAGTAGATCCTTGGAACAAACTTCCAGCAGACGTGGTTGGTAAATCCACAGTAACCGAATTTAAACATGCCTGGGATAAACATAGATCCATTGTAAGATAAAATACAGGAAATAGTATAAGGGCAGACTAGATGGACCATGAGGTCTTTTTCTGCCGTCAGACTTCTATGTTTCTATGTTTCTATGTTTCTATAAGCAACCTTGAAATATCTGCCTTTCCATTTCTCACAGGAATGTTTGTCAGACTAACCAGGAGTGAGAGGGTGCGTACTTGTATCGTCAGTGAAAAATCATGTCTTATGTTTTTTCTTGTATGACTGAACTATGAAGCAGAATCCTTCGCAACATCCTGGTCTTCCAGAATGGATGCTTTGGGTGGTCCAGAAATTAAAAGCAATTTCTGGAAGGCAGGAAGTTTGAAAACTCTAATGTTAAATTAAAGAGTAAATTAGCAACCATTTGGGATGGATTCAAAGTGAATAAATCCTAGGATTAACAACCAAATTCCTAATATAATTGGGTCACAGTCCAGCTGGAATCCTGCTTGCACAGTCTCTTTCACAATCAAGCTAGATTAAGAAAAACTTCCAGGAAATCTTACAAGAGTTGAAAACTAAAGTGAAACATCGCAGATTAATTAACGGGGTGGGTTTTAGCTATTGTGTGTTCTGTCGAGCTCTCTGGTAGAATCCTCCCGAAAATGCACAGATACAATTTCAGACACACACATGTTTGAAAATTCAAAACAATGTTCTTTATACCAAAAATGCAAATAAACGAAGCACTCTTTTTGTATAGCAAAGAGCACTCGTCTCCAAACAAACTGGTAATTTGTACAAGTCCCTTATCAGTTCTGTGATACTTAGCTTGCAGCTGTGAGGCAATTCACAGTCCTTCTTCTTTCACAAAGTGAAACACCCTTTGCTCTGGTTTAGTTTCAGGGGGGGGGGGGAATCAGCACACAAAGGTCAAAGTCAGCAAAGCAGGCACGAAACACAAGGATCAGATAATCCTCCACAATGGCCAAACCCACAGGCTGCTATTTATAGCAGCCACCACTAATTACCACAGCCCCACCCAACCACAGGTGGCCTCATTTTCTTTGATAATAATCTCTCAGTTGTTGTTGCCTATGCATCGCTCTCCGCATGCGTGGCTGTATCATTAACTCTTGTTCCGAATCCAAGGAGGAGCTAGATAATTGATCTCCTTCTGAGCTGTCTGCCACACTCTCCTCCTCCCTGTCACTCATGTCTTCTTGGTCAGAGGATTCCACCGGGAGCAAAACAGGCCTGCAGCATGTGGATGTCTCCCCCACATCCACAGTCCTTGGGGCAGGAGCTGGGCCAGAGCTAACCACAACATTGTGGGGGGCAATATGTTGACTCTGTCTCTTCTACAGAAATTTGTGTAACTTCCTGAAGCAGTGGTTTTTGCACAGGTGTATAAAGGGTTGTCAAAAGTACTACCAAATTCTGTGTTTATACTTACCAATGTGATTTCTCCTAATCCAAGCTGGGCCCGCCCCAGTGTTTGCCATGCTTCCCAAGAACGGGGATCTCTTTGGACAGCCATTTCTGATGCCTGCACTGCAGGAAACATTTCATGCAGAGACATCAGAACCTAAATAGAAAGGGGAGAGAGAAAAAACCTTAACTCCAAACATTGGTTTTCTTCTTTTATTTATTCAAATTTCAAAGCTTCCCAATAATTTTGGATGAGTTACATTTTTTAAAAAAATGAAAAAGAAAATGGTCAACCAGAAAAATGTATCTTGTACAGCAGATTAATAGAATGACCTAAAATTCTAGGTGAAAAAATAGCAAGAAAAATTACAGGGGACCCTGAGATTATTTTAAGATCCATAAAATCAAAAACTGTCAATTTAAATCTGAATTTTAAAATATATGTAACAAAAGTAACACTTAAGGAATATAGTGCACCATAGTGTTTTATAGCACAGGTCACCAACCTGTGGTCCGTGATCCATTGGTGGTCCATGAGAAAATGTTAGTGGTCCATGGAGAAATCTTGGCCTCTGAGCCAGATATGGATGAGAACAATTAATCCAGTCCAGGAAGAAGAAAGAAGAGGAAAGGAAATGGGGGAAGGGAAGAGGGGAGGGGAGGGGAGGAGAGAGGAGAGGATGGAGGGGATGGACTGCAGCTACAGCTCTGGAATATGGGACTGACTTTCCCAACAACATCAGCAAGCACCATCAAATAAGCTTCAATCATTTTGTGATAATTACACTACCTTTAATAATTTTGTTACAATTAAACAACCTTTAAAGATTTTGTTATAAGACTTTACAATTTTGTTATAATTAAATAAGCAATTACAATTTTGTTATGTTAAATAGGTGCATTTCATATTAATAATATGGAAGTTCTCTGATCATTATTTTACAAATGTATTTATCTCTTTTTTAAAAAATTATATTAGTAGTCGGACTTAAAATTATGAATTAGGGTCCGTGGGATTTAAAATTATGACCTTGGTGGTCCCTGAGGTCCAAAAGGTTGGGGATTCCAGCTTTAGAGCACTCTCTCAGTTTACAATGTCACATATTTCCCCCACAAACTGGATCCTCATTACAGTGTTCCCTCGATTTTTGCGGGGGATGCGTTCCGAGACCGCCTGCGAAAGTCAAATTTCCGCGAAGTAGAGATGCGGAAGTAAATACACTATTTTTGGCTATGAACAGTATCACAAGCCTTCCCTTAACACTTTAAACCCCTAAATTGCAATTTTCCATTCCCTTAGCAACCATTTAGATTATTACTCACCATGTTTATTTATTAAAGTTTATTTTAAAAAAATATTTATTAAAGGCGGACGAAAGTTTGGTGATGTCATATGACGTCATCAGGCGAGAAAAACCGTGGTATAGGAGAAAAAACAGCGAAGTATTTTTTAATTAATATTTTTGAAAAACCGTGGTATAGACTTTTCGCGAAGTTCGAACCTGCGAAAATCGAGGGAACACTGTATACTGACTGCGGAAGAATGGAAGGCTGAATCAACTTGGAATTGGTCAGGAATGGGCACAGTCAGTCTGCAATACTTACTACGTTCTAACCACTGTGCACCACTGTTCCTGATGCTTCACCTTTTTAAAAGTGAGCTCTATTAAGAGCAAAATATAATCATCATCATAATGATCATCATAATGATGATGATGACCATCATCACCATCATCATAGCCATTGTCTTTCCACTGCTGGATGAAGGCCTTTTCCCCATGTTCCCAACCAATATGGTTCCGAGCCTTCCTCCCCCTCCAGTTGGAGCCTCAATACTTGCTGATGTTGTCAATCCATCTTGTTTCATGGACCCTTTTTATCAAGTGGATCCATTCTATGACTGTCTTGGTCCACCTGCCTTCAGTTCTTCTTGCCTATTTCTATTTTGTTTACTCTCTTGTTGAAAAGTGTTGATGATATTGAAAAGTGTTCGGAAACTTCAGATCGTGCAGAACGCTGCCGCGAGAGCCATTGTGGGGCTTCCCAGATTCGCCCACATTTCTACAACACTCTGTGGCCTACATTGGCTGCCGATCAGTTTACGGTCACAATTCAAAGTGTTGGTTATGACCTTTAAAGCCCTACATGGCATTGGACTAGAGTACCTCCGGAACCGCCTGCTACCGCACAAATCCCAGCAACCGATAAGGTCCCACAGAGTTGGTCTTCTCCGGGTCCGGTCGACTAAACAATGTCGTTTGGCGGACCCCAGGGGAAGAGCCTTCTCTGTGGCGGCCCCAGCCCTCTGGAATCAACTCCCCCCGGAGATTAGAACTGCCCCCACCCTCCTTGTCTTTCGTAAACTACTCAAGACCCACCTATATCGCCAGGCATGGGGGAGCTGAGACACCTTCCCCCAGGCTTTTTTATATTTTATGTTTGGTATGTATGTGTTGTTTGTTTTTAAATATGATAGGGTTTTATATGCTTCTTTTAATATTAGATTTGTTTCGCTGTAACATTGTTTTTATTATTGTTGTGAGTCGCCCCGAGTCTTCGGAGAGGGGCGGCATACAAATCTAATAAATAATAATAATAATAATAATAATAATAATAATAATAATAATAATAATAATTATTATTATTATTATTATTATTATTATTATTATATACTTTCCATTTGTTCTCTTAATTCGTGTGCAGGTCTTTCTATTGGTCCATCTGCCTTCAGTTCTTCTTGCCTATTTCCATTTTGTTTACTCTCTTGATGATGTTGTATACGTTCCGTTTGTTCTCTTAATTCATGTGCAAGTCTTTCTATCTTGCCTTTGCGCCACATGTAAACACTCATGGCCCTGCCACAGCCAGCGAGGGAGTTGCGAGAGGGGGAGGAGCGGGAAGGGAAGCCTCGTCCGGGGATGGCCATGTTCCTCAACCAGTGCCAGAGAATCAGCCATGGCTGCTTCTCGATTCACGCCATCGCCCTTACATTCTCCAGCTAGGGGAGGGAGGGGAGGGGGAAGCCCGCCAGTGATGGGACAGGGAGCCACAGCATGGGACCTAAAGAACTGCATGTGGCTCTGGAGCTGCAGACTGCTGACCCCTACTCTAGTGCCACTGCTGAAAAACCCTCGCAACTAAAAGATGCCTAGGTTGGAAAGTGCAATTCTACTTAACCCTGTCTTAAAATTTATGAAACAAAACAATAGTAACTGCTTTCATTCTAAATACTGAATTTGTACATTTTTGGTCAAGAAATCTATCAGCATTGTGCAGACAATACAACAATCATACTACCAGAAGTTTGTCCCAGTGCTAGGGCATTTCATCCTTGGCTCTAGAAACACCATTTTTTTAGTTTCATGGAAATAGCCAACAAAAGTAACATAAGTGATTTCAAATACAGTATGTGTCAATTTTGAATTGTAAAATACACTCAGCTTTCAAATTATGACCGTTAGCACCTGGCAAGATCCATTTCCAACTTATTCAAAAGTATATCAATCCATCAGCTATCAATATTTCTTATTTCTATTTTTAAAAAAGGACCACCACCACCCCAAAAAAAACAGGGGGGAAAGAAAAAAGAATCAGATGCAAATCCTGTTCTCATCTCACCCAAAAATCAAATAGAAAAATCTGGACATCTGCTTGGAATACTTGAGGCTTGCAAAGCATGTGTCTTGGCAGATCTAATCTCTCCTGAGTCATTAATGTGTATTAATTTTATCATGGGAACAAATGGGAACAATTACAGGATGCTGCTGATTGTAAAAATGCGATGTGGGAAGCTCCTTCCGGTCCTTATTTGTACATCATCCAGATCAGAACAATAAATCCGAATTGCCCTGCTATGCAATGTACCCACGATGGAAATTACGAACAGCGTCTGTAATAATAAACCCTCTTTCTGGTCCTTCACCTTTCGTTGCAGGTTGTTTGCTCCGTGGCACAGATGCTTCTGTTGACACAGAGTGTTTCAATTTCATCTTTCACACAACAGCTGGCGGATTTAAGGCTGCCCACTAATGAGAGACAACTCGCTTAGTTCACTATTTGACTTTTTATAGTACTACTGTATTCACCTGAGAGCCTACCCCAGTATGAAGGAAAAAAGCCATTGCATAATTCCTCTGAAGGATATGCAAATATACAGTATACAAGCATTATTAAAAACACCCTAACATTATGGCCAACTTAAAAGTTTCTATGAGTCATTTACAGAGCACTTATCAAAGGAGGGAGAATCCAAGTGTCTTTAAAAAAATAAAATAAAAATTTAACAAAAATAACACACGGGTCAGGCACGGTGTGATTAGAAAGATAGAACAGTCACGTAGAATGCACCATATGCCTGTTTGGACTGCAGCCATAAGCATCGTAATTTAAACAAGGACTGGCTTTTGATGTTCCAAAGCAACAATTTATTTATTTACTTATTTATTTATTATAGAGGTATTATAGGTATTATAGGGGTAGTGATTTCTGACAGTCTCAAAATGGGTGAGCAGTGTGGTCGAGCGGGCTACAAGAATGGTGGAAGGTCTTAAGCATAAAACGTATCAGGAAAGACTTAATGAACTCAATCTGTATAGTCTGGAGGACAGAAGGAAAAGGGGGGACATGATCGAAATATTTAAATATGTCAAAGGGTTACATAAGGTTCAGGAGGGAAGTGTTTTTAATAAGAAAGTGAACACAAGAACAAGGGGACACAATCTGAAGTTAGTTGGGGGAAAGATCAAAAGCAACGTGAGAAAATATTATTTTACTGAAAGAGTAGTAGATGCTTGGAACAAACTTCCAGCAGACGTGGTTGGTAAATCCACAGTAACTGAATTTAAACATGCCTGGGATAAACATATATCCATTGTAAGATAAAATACAGGAAATAGTATAAGGGCAGACTAGATGGATCATGAGGTCTTTCTCTGCCGTCAGTCTTCTATGTTTCTATGCTTCTAAACAGAGACGAGCTTTTGATGTTCCAAAGCAACAATTTATTTATTTACTTATTTATTTATTATGGAGATTTATATGCCGCCCAACTCCTTAAAGACTCTGGGCAGCTAACATCAATATAAAAAAAAACCCAATAAAACAATTTTTAAAAACCCTTAATTTTAGGGAAGAAAGACGATTTAGTCATGATAGAATGTAGATAGCAAAGAATGAATTAAAGGAATGCTTATTAATGAAAGGTGAAGTATATCTAATTTGATTAAAATGAATTTATTTGCTATTAATATTTTTTTTGAACTAACATAATTTAATATTAATAATTAATAATAGATTACTACAATGGAATGGTAATTATAATGAAAGGATATACAATGGTACCTCTACTTAAGAACTTAATTTGTTCCGTGACCAGGTTCTTAAGTAGAAACGTTCTTAAGCAGAAGCCATTTTTCCCATAGGAATCAATGTAAAAGCAAATAATGCGTGCAAACCCATTTTATTCTCACTTTATTCTCCAGGGCACCGGAGGGCCGAACGAGGAACAACGGCTGGAAGCTGACCAAGGAGAGATTTAACCTGGAAATAAGGAAGAACTTCCTGACGGTCAGAACGATCAACCAGTGGAACAACCTACCAGCAGATGTTGTGAACTCCAATACTCTGGACATTTTAAAGAGGAAATTGGACTGCCATTTGGCTGGGATGCTAGAGGGTTCCTGCTTAGGCAGGGGGGTGGACTTGATGACCCGCATGGTCCCTTCCAACTCTAACGATAGATAGATAGATAGACAGACAGACAGACAGACAGACAGAGACAGACAGACAGACAGACAGACAGACAAATAAATAGTCTCCAAACACTTTTCAAGGGTAGTCCTTGAATGTGGAGTCAACACGAATCCTTCTACTGCTTTAGAACAGCATTCACAAAGCTATAAATGGATACATAAGTACAGGTAGTCCTTGACTTACAACAGTTCATTTAGTCACTGTTCAAAATCACAACAGCACTGAAAAATGTGGACTTGGAAAGATGTCTCAAAGCAAATCACCTTCCCACTGTTTTTCCTTTGGAAGCAGGGCACAATTCGTTCATAACTGGATCCAATGCTACAGATGAGAAGAAAAGGAGGGACTGACCTAAGACCAGATGTTTGGGCAACAGTTTCTCCCAGTCTGGTACTTTCTACAGGTTATACTATGCTTCTTTTCAAGGACTTTGGCCTTTACTAATTTGAAGCCATGAAGGATACTCATGTTCCCCCTCACGTTGGTTATGACCTATAAAGCCCTACATGGCATAGGACAAGATTATCTCCGAGACCGCCTTCTGCCGCACAAATCCCAGCAACCGGTGAGGTCCCACAGAGTTGGTCTCCTTAGGGTCCCGTCGACCAAACGATGTCGGCTGGCGGGACCTAAGGGAAGAGCCTTCTCTGTGGGAGCCCTGGCCCTCTGGAATCAGCTCCCCCCAGAGATTCATACTGCCCCCACCCTCTTTGCCTTCCGAAAAAGTTTAAAAACTCATCTTTGCCGCCAGGCCTGGGGTTCCTTAGACCTTCCCCACTGACTGATGAATGCTTAGTTTGACTTCTGAATGAATGATATTGATAGTTTTTAATTAGAATTTTAATTGTTTTTTAAGTTATACAGTGTTCCCTCGATTTTCGCGGGGGATGCATTCCGAGACCACCCGCGAAAGTTGAATTTCCGCGAAGTAGAGATGCGGAAGTAAATACACTATTTTTGGCTATGAACAGTATCACAAGCCTTCCCTTAGCACTTTAAACCCCTAAATTGCAATTTCCCATTCCCTTAGCAACCATTTAGATTATTACTCACCATGTTTCTTTATTAAAGTTTATTTAAAAAAATATTTATTAAAGGTGGACGAAAGTTTGGTGATGACATATGACGTCATTGGGCAGGAAAAACCGTGGTATAGGGAAAAAACCGCAAAGTATTTTTTAATCAATATTTTTGAAAAACTGTGGTATATATAGACTTTTCGCGAAGTTCGAACCCGCGAAAATCGAGGGAACACTGTAATTGGATTGTTATTATTGTTTCCTGGTTTTCTGTACATGCTGTGAGCCTCCCCGAGTCCTCGGAGAGGGGCGGCATATAAATCCAATTAATTAATTAAATAAATAATTAAATAAACAAACAAACAAATTTCTTCATTAGATGGGAAGCAATTCTTTCTATACTTGGGAGACTAATGCTAGGGACCCAGGAGTAGGGAACGTTGGCTCCTCTATGACTTGTGGACTTCAACTCCCAGAATTCCCGAGCTAGCATGATTGGCTCAGGAATTCTGGGAGTTGAAGTCTACAAGTCATAGAAGAACCAACGTTCCCTACCCCTGTGCTAGTCTATACACATGCCTATACAGTCTTTTATCAATATTTTAAATAAAATCAATTTAACCTTGTGGCTCTTGCTCTTGGATACAAGTGGGTAGTGATTTCTTGTAACCTGCTGGCTTTGGAACTAATAAATGATTATTTGGATCTTCTGCAGTTGGTACTTTCTGGGTGAGTTTCCAACTTTAGCAACAAGACTTGAACTTTCCATTTGTTGAGGGCATGTACATGGCCAAATAGCTATGCAAGATGAAGTCCAATACATTTAAAAGACAGCAGGTTGGGAGTTAATGATCCAACAGCTAGGCTTTTCCTTATGAAGCTGTAAGATAACACCTCCTAAATCTGTATCTATATGATTTGAGTGAATTACCCATAGTTGTAAATAGTTTCAGCTTGCACACAGTTAGCAGAAAATATAACATAGTAAGGATATACATTTTGTTTCAGACTGTAATTATTACTAATTTTAGGAGAAAAGATAAGAAAGACACCAAATAGCATTTGCTTCTATTACAAAGAAATGGTCCAAGTATTACCTGTGATTTCATCTCATACAGAGTGGCATCTTCAGGGGTTAACTGAAGTGCTTCGTCCCATTTGTGAAGAGCTTCCTGGTACCTGCAAGTGGTAAGAAGTAATTTATTCTTAATCAATGTAAGAATATTTTAAAGGTTGGCATCTTGATCATTGTGCCAAATGTGTTTTTAACAGTGCTGCATTTGTGGCGATATAAAGCAAGAGCAAAGTCCTTGACCTCGGAAAAAAAAACCCTAGACACACATACAGCCTGGGAGAAACCCCACTTAGCAGTAGTGACTGCGAAAGAGATCTTGGAGTCTTGGTGGATAATCAACTAAACATGAGCCAGCAATGTGCAGCAGCTGCCAAAAAAGCCAACACTATCCTAAGCTGCATCAACAGGGGGATACACTCCAAGACCAGGGAAGTATTAATACCACTCTACTACGCCCTGGTCAGACCACACCTGGAGTACTGCGTTCAGTTCTGGTCACCACACTTCAAAAGAGACATTGAAACTCTGGAGAAGGTGCAGAAAAGAGCAACCAAAATGATTAGGGGACTTGAAACCAAGACTTACGAAGAGAGATTGCAGGAACTGGGCATGGATAGCCTAGGGAAAAGGAGGGGCAGAGGGGACATGATCGCTGTATACAGGTATATGAGGGGTTGCCACAGAGAGGAGGGAGCCACTCTATTCTCCAGAGCACCAGAGGGCCGGACGGGGAACAATGGCTGGAAGCTGACCAAGGAGAGATTCAACCTAGAAGTAAGGAAGAACTTCCTGACGGTCAGAGCGATCAACCAGTGGAACAACATGCCTGCGGAGGTTGTGAACTCCCCAACTCTGGACATTTTCAAGAGGAGATTGGACTGCCATTTGGCTGGGGTGCTCTAGGATTCCTGCTCAGGCAGGGGGTTGGACTTGATGACTTGCATGGTCCCTTTCAACTCTATCAATCAATCAATCAATCAATCAATCAATCAATCAATCAATCAATAAATAAATGTTTCTCAACCTTGGCACCTTTAAGATGCTTGGATTTCAATTCCTAGTCAGTTCGGGGAATTCTGGGAATTAAACATCCTAAAGTTACTAAGGCAGAGGAACACTGTCATAAAGAGTACAGATTTGCTGCATAAATTCATCAATAGATGCTTATTTCTCCACTGCCATTCTTATCACAAACCAACGCTTGCTCTAGAGCTGAAATGAAATCAGATGTTTTTTGCAGCATGCCCCAAGGATCTAAAGCAGTGATGGCGAACCTATGGCACGTGTGCCACAGGTGGCACTTGGAGCCATATTTGCTGGCATGTGAGCTGTTGCCCTAGCTTAGCTCCAACATCCATGTGTGTGCTGGTCAGCAGATATTTGGCTCATACAGAGGCTCTGGGAGGGCGTTTTTGGCTTCCAGAGAGCCTCTGGGGGATGGGAGATGTTAGTACAAGGCACATGGTTGTTAGGGATTGCCATTGTAAACTGCATATTGTACACTTGTACTAAACTTGTACTTACAGAGTTAATGTGCACTCAAAGAGTTAACTTGTACTTGAAGACTTAATATTCAAGGCTGTTTCCTCACTTCCTCATTGAAGCTATAAAAGCTCATTATTCTGCTCAGTCACTTCCTTTACTTTTGCCTGAGAAAGGGGAGTTGTGTTTAAGCTTTGTGCTTGTATAAGCTTCGTGCTTATTATCTATACAGTGGTACCTCAAGATACGAACCCCTCGTCTTACGAACAACCCGAGATACGAACCCGGGGTTCAGAAAATTTTTGCCTCTTCTTACGAACTTTTTTCGTCTTGCGAACGCCAAACCCGAACTTCCAGGTTCGGCGTTCGGGAGGCTGCTGGGAAGCCCCCTGGCTGTTTTAAAAGGTGACAGCCAGGCTGCGCGGCTTCCCAGCAGCCTCCTGAACCCCGAACCCGGAAGTTCGGCAAAAGTTCGGGGTTCGTGAGGCTACTGGGAAGCCACGCAGCCCGGCTGTCACCTTTTACAACAGCCGGGGGGCTTCTCGGCAGCCTCCTGAACGCCGAACCCGGAAGTTCGGGTTTGGCGTTCGGCGTTTGGGAGGCTGCTGAGAAGCCCCCGGGCTGTTTTAAAAGGTGACAGCCGGGCGGCAGCGTTTGTTTGCGGGTGGTTTTTTTTTGGCACGGATTAATTGACTTTACATTGTTTCCCATGGGAAACAATGTTTCGTCTTACGAACCTTTCGTCTTACGAACCTCCCCCGGGAACCAATTAGGTTCGTAAGACGAGGTATGACTGTATTGTATTTTGCTTTGTGCTTCTATCTTGTAATTGCTCAGTGCTTATTATTCTGTATTTGCTTCATACTTATTCTGGATTGTTTATATTTTGTTTATATGTAAATAATACTTATTTAACTAAGTCTGTGTCTTGGCTTTATCACACATCCACGCTCTGTTAAAATTCTCTGCTCGGTGTTGTCGAAGGTTTCATAGCTTAGCTAACCGAGACAAGCCAACAGGAGAGGGTGTTTTTTACCCTGCCCCAGCTCCAAGGAAGCATTGGGGGGCAAAACATGAGCCTACTGGGTCCACCAGAAGTTGGGAAAAAGGCAGTTTCTGGCCTCCAGGGGGTGTGGGAAGCTGTTTTCACCCTCCCAAGGCACTGAATTATGGATATGGGCACTCGCGCATGCACGATAACACATGTCATAGAAACATAGAAACATAGAAGTCTGACGGCAGAAAAAGACCTCATGGCCCATCGAGTCTGCCCTTATACTATTTTCTGTATTTTATCTTAGGATGGATATATGTTTATCCCAGGCATGTTTAAATTCAGTTACTGTGGATTTATCTACCACGTCTGCTGGAAGTTTGTTCCAAGGATCTACTACTCTTTCAGTAAAATAATATTTTCTCATGTTGCTCTTGATCTTTCCCCCAACTAACTTCAGATTGTGTCCCCTTGTTCTTGCTTTTTTGGCACCTGTCATCACTGATCTAAAGCCTTAGAAGCATATTAGATGTATGGTCAATTCACGGATGCCAAGTGTATCGGTGGTTATTGAAACAGATGTCCATGTGCCGCCTCTATGTTGGTTGAGGCAGGCAGGATCCCCTGGAGTACCATTTGTTGGGGGTCAGGGGAAAGGGAAGATTTTGCCTTCTCTTTCTGCTCAAGATCCCCATGGAAAATTGATGGGCCACTGTGTGACGCAAAATGCTGAACTCGATAGGCTTTGGCCTGATTCAGCATGGCTCTTCTTATGTTCTTATGTCTATATCATAGAAACATAGAAACATAGAAGTCTGACGGCAGAAAAAGACCTCATGGTCCATCTAGTCTGCCCTTATACTATTTTCTGTATTTTATCTTAGGATGGATATATGTTTATCCCAGGCATGTTTAAATTCAGTTACTGTGGATTTATGTATACGTACAGCCAATATATGCACTATACTTTTGTTTATCCCAAAGATTTAGTTTTTCCTAACTTGGGAGAAAATTAACAAAGAAAATATTCATTTAACATGCAGTTAATCTGAAGCTAAGCATTTACATGTTCAGAGCCATAAGTGTGCACCTGTATGATAACTGTCATAAAGAGAAGAATCCGGTGAGATGAATAGCTTTACTGTAGACTGTGAGTTCTCTACTCAAAAGGTACAAGAACTAGTAGGATCTGCACATGGGAAAATATGTTGTCCAGGAAAATAATAATTCAACGAAATTCCCTAGCTTCAAGTCATAACATTAAACAGAAGACTTAGCATTCTTCAAAACTTGGCAACAAACATATGCTTCTATAATGCTGCATTATCTGTAAATTTTGAAAGAAAGCCTCAGAACTTTCTGCTGCAGTAGTGTAAATCAAATTAATTTATAGTACCATCTTAACATTCTGAGAACATCATTTATTTTAAAAGAAACCGCTAACATGAGAAATGACACATTTCAATAATAATAGTATCTTTTGAAATGGGTTTCCTGTTTTTTTAAAAGAAGTTTATTTTTAATAAGCAATGTAACATTTTTAGTCTTAACTATCTGCTTATCTTACATGAGCTGTGTTAAATGTCTAAATGTGATCTCAGTCATTTTTTTGAAAATACAAATACTGTGCATAGGACCCAAGGGAAATACTGTACTTAAAAAAAAAAAGATAAATCAGCATAGATAATGTTTCATGTTTCACTCAAAGTATCTGAGGGCCCAAAAAAAAGGAAATAATGAAAGTGTTAAGCTCAATAGCTGAAAAAAACCATTACTTTGGAGTTAAAGTAACAGTTAAGCCTTCTGGAGTTTATACTGTCAGCAAAATATAGAAAGCAGGATCATCTTCTCTGGAGAGAAAAATATATTTCTCCATGTGCAAAATATGGTTTTTTTTTAATTTTTTATTGATTTTTCATTAAACAAACAACACGAACAACATTTAACATTTAAAGGAGCTACAATTGCTCCACTAGTCATAGAAGTCTAACTAATACAAAAAAAACTCTAACTATAGTCAGATCCATACAGAAAAACAATTAATAATATTCTATAATCTATATTTCCATTTTGATATTATAATTCATTTAAAGTTAAATTCATTTAAATATGTTCAATGAGCCATTTTAAAAAATTATCAGGGGAAAAACATTCATGAATATTTTGCATGTTGATCTGTGGACGGAATCAACAGACTAGAACAGTGAGGGCGGACTTTTTTTTTGCTTGGGTGCAAAAAGTGCGTGTACACATGTAATGGTGCGATGGCATGTGCCCAAACCCATAATGCAATGGCCTTTCCTCGTGTAAGCACACATAACCTCCGCACATTGTTTCCAGTTGGCTTCTTGGGTTGTTTTTCTCCATCCACAAGCTCTGGAGGCTCTCCTGAAGCCTGGGGAGGGTGAAAAACAGTCCAAAGTGTGAAAACAGCTTCTCCTATGCCCTCCAGAAGGCCAAAAATCAGCTGGTTAGTTTGCACAGGGGTACTGGAGTTAACATAGGACAAAGCCTCGAATGCCCTCAGATATGGCTCCGTGTGCCACATGTGACATAGAAACATAGAAACATAGAAGACTGATGGCAGAAAAAGACCTCCTGGTCCATCTAGTCTGTCCTTATACTATTTTCGGTATTTTATCTGTGTTTATCCCAGGCATAGAAACATAGAAACATAGAAGACTGACGGCAGAAAAAGACCCCATGGTCCATCTAGTCTGCCCTTTTACTATTTCCTGTATTTTATCTTACAATGGATATATGTTTATCCCAGGCATGTTTAAATTCGGTTACTGTGGATTTACCAACCACGTCTGCTGGAAGTTTGTTCCAAGGATCTACTACTCTTTCAGTAAAATAATATTTTCTCATGTTGCTTTTGATCTTTCCCCCAACTAACTTCAGATTGGGTCCCCTTATTCTTGTGTTCACTTTCCTATTAAAAACACTTCCCTCCTGGACCTTATTTAACCCTTTAACATATTTAAATGTTTCGATCATGTCCCCCCTTTTCCTTCTGTCCTCCAGACTATACAGATTGAGTTCATTAAGTCTTTCTTGATAAGTTTTATGCTTAAGACCTTCCACCATTCTTGTAGCCCGTCTTTGGACCCGTTCAATTTTGTCAATATCTTTTTGTAGATGAGGTCTCCAGAACTGAACACAGTATTCCAAATGTGGTCTCACCAGCATTCTATATAGCGGGATCATAATCTCCCTCTCCCTGCTTGTTATACATCTAGCTATGCAGCCAAGCATCCTACTTGCTTTCCCTACCGCCTGTGCCATAGATTCGCCATCAGTGGACTAGAAGCTCATCAGCCTTTCCCAGTTGTCACTCAAAAATGAGTTGAACTTGGAAATCACAAAAATTCTTAACCAGCATGGGTGCTGCTCTCCATAAATAATAATAATAATAATAATAATAATAATAATAATAATAATAATTATTATTATTATTATTATTATTAATAATAATAATAATAATATTTGTATGCCGTCCCCCTCTGTAGACTCGGGGCGGCTTACAGCAACGATAAAAACAATATATAATGACAAATCTAATAGTTAGAATCTAAAATAACAATAATAAATTTAAAAAGTCTAAAAAACATGAAACCCCAATATATAAAAACATACGTACAGTCATATCATACACAAAAAACTACATAGGCAGGGGGAGATGTTGTAAATATTGTATGGAGGGTTCCAAATGAAGGTAAACTGATCTAGATCCTCAAAATCTAAAAGCAAAGACCTCAATCAGTGCAAAGAGAAAGCATAAAATATTTCCCCGCTTTTTGCAATCTCTTCAATTTTTTTTCTTGGCTCTTCTTACTGAGCCAGCGCAGCCCAGCCTAAGCTGTGGACACAGTGTTTAGACTGCCAAAACATGTAGTAGTAGTTCTGGTTTATACTGTGTTCCTGCACGAAATGCTAACAAATCATTAAGTTTGTTCTCAAGCCCTTCTGTACATTTTTCATCTGGGTATTTTGTATGCACTCCAACAAAACATCCAGATGGGGAAAGGATCTGTGATGCACATTAAGGTAGGGCGCTTAGTTTAAAACAGATGCTAGGCACTTGAATTATGTCATTTGAGATAAGTGTTAGTCACAATTAATACAAAACAAATAGTCCTCGACTCTATTACTCGTCAAGTTGAGCAGCAGGTACTTTACATCGAAAGAGATCACTTATGGAACCTGAATGAGCAGATTGGAACAAATCTTCCTACAGAAAGTCTATCTATGTGGTTAAGAGCTGACATTATGATGCTCAAGGTTCTAGGACCATCACACAGGAAACAGCAGGACTGGTTTGATGAAAATGATGAAGAAACATAGAAACATAGAAACATAGAAGACTGACGGCAGAAAAAGGCCACATGGTCCATCTAGTCTGCCCTTATACTATTTCCTGTATTTTACCTTACAATGGATATATGTTTATCCCAGGCATGTTTAAATTCAGTTACTGTGGATTTATCTACCACGTCTGCTGGAAGTTTGTTCCAAGGATCTACTACTCTTTCAGTAAAATAATATTTTCTCATGTTGCTTTTGATCTTTCCCCCAACTAACTTCAGATTGTGTCCCCTTCTTCTTGTGATCACTTTCCTATTAAAAACACTTCCCTCCTGAACCTTATTTAACCCTTTAACATATTTAAATGTTTCCATCATGTCCCTCCTTTTCCTTCTGTCCTCCAGACTATACAGATTGAGTTCATGAAGTCTTTCCTGATACGTTTTATGCTTAAGACCTTCCACCATTCTTGTAGCCCGTCTTTGGACCCGTTCAATTTTGTCAATATCTTTTTGTAGGTGAGGTCTCCAGAACTGAACACAGTATTCCAAATGTGGTCTCACCAGCGCTCTATATAAGGGGATCACAATCTCCCTCTTCCTGCTTGTTATACCTCTAGCTATGCAGCCAAGCATCCTACTTGCTTTTCCTACTGCCCTAGATCAAGGCCCTACTTGCTGAAAAGCCCTGCCTTCACCGTGCTCATCAGAACGACCCGTCATCAACAGCTAAGAAAAATACCTTCAACAACACTACCTCTAAATCCTTCTGAACTTTTTGCTAACTCAGAATTGCCAATGCAATACTCAGATTGAGGATTCATACAGAGCAAGCTTCGCAAGATGCAGGACTCCTGTTTGAGTACCAATGCAGATGAAATTCAAAAGTTTGCTGATAGAAACGATTCTATGAAGCCCCCAGATCTGTTTATGGACTTCAGCCATCAGGGAGCTCAGGGATATAGCTGGTGCAACTCTCATCACTGAGAAGACCCTGATTCTACAGCCTTGGGCCGAGCACTTCCAATCTGCATTGAACTGCCCATTTTCCATAAACAATGAGGCGATCGACAGAATGCCCCAGATGGATATCAACCACAGTTTGGACTCCCCACCATCAAAGACTGAAACCCTACAGCCATCAACCAGCTGTCCAGTGGCAAGGCCCCAGATCTGATGCGATACCAGCAGAAATCTATAAGGATGGTGGTGCAGTGCTTGTCAACAAACTCACTCAGCTGCTCCAGCCTTTCTGGAATCAAGAAACCATTCCTCAGGAACTGAAAGATGCATCATAGAAACATAGAAGACTGACGGCAGAAAAAGACCTCATGGTCCATCTAGTCTGCCCTTATACTATTTCCCGTATTTTATCTTAGAATGGATCTATGTTTATCCCAGGTATGTTTAAATTCAGTTACTGTGGATTTACCAACCACGTCTGCTAGAAATTTGTTCCAAGGATCTACTACTCTTTCAGTAAAATAATATTTTCTCATGTTGCTTTTGATCTTTCTCCCAACTAACTTCAGATTGTGTCCCCTTGTTCTTGTGTTCACTTTCCTATTAAAAACACTTCCCTCCTGGACCTTATTTAACCCTTTGACATATTTAAATGTTTCCATTTAAATATGTCAAAGGTGTATGCATCCCTCATACACCTCTACGACCATCACTCTAGTCCATCGCATCCCTAAACAACTCCTTTATGGTGATCACCTGGGGGACAAAGCAATACAAAGAGACATTGAAAGCCTCCTTCAAGTCCCTCAATATCTATACCACCTCCTGAGAAACCCTGGCGCAAGATTGACCAAGATGGTGCATGCTGATCCACCAAGGCTGCCAGACATCTGAGGCCAGAAGACCATTCATAGTAGAAGGGAAGCGCGCATTTTGCAAAGCCAGAGCTGCAAATGCTGCGACAATGTGGCAGAACATTTTGTGCTCATATAGGCCTCACTATAGGCCTCAGACACCTGAGGACACATTCCGTACAGCCCACAACCCATTTGATGTCAAGGTCCTATTCGAACATGATGGACGAACATTATTATGATGCTACGTAACCATTACCATTATGGAAATGCATTGCTTATCTGTATATATAAAAGCCAAATACTATTAATTCATCACAAAATATCCAGAACTGTAAAGCCTACAAACTTGAAACTTGGCACATACGTTCCTCTTGGCTTCTAGATGCTTCCTAATAAAAGGATTTTTCAAAATGACCATAAGATCATTAGTATTTCTTATATTATTATTGACACGATCTGATGCTTCATCTTCGCTAAACTGAGCATGGGTGAGGCGTGACGTCTCCAGCCTGTGGGCTGGGAGTTTAGACATTCTACTTCCCCTCCCCACCTGAAAAGCACTCTGTTCCAACTGCCAGTTGCTTTCTATTAACACGCTCTAGTGCTAAGGAGTTACACATGCTATATAAATTTTCAAGCTTTAAGTGTCAATGTACAAGCCGGGTCACATAGTTTTGTAGTGAAGCACGAGTATCCAGCTACTAGTCTGGACTGACATTGCTGCTTTGCTGGTAACATCAAGGATGTTACATAGGGAAAGATTTGGTAGGGAAGATTTGCCTATTTGCCGATGACTCTAAAGTGTGCAATAGGGTTGATATTCCTGGAGGCGTCTGTAATATGGTAAATGATTTAGCTTTACTAGATAAATGGTCAAAGCAATGGAAACTGCAGTTTAATGTTTCCAAATGTAAAATAATGCACTTGGGGAAAAGGAATCCTCAGTCTGAGTATTGTATTGGCAGTTCTGTGTTAGCAAATATTTCAGAAGAAAAGGATTTAGGGGTAGTGATTTCTGACAGTCTCAAAATGGGTGAACAGTGCAGTCAGGCGGTAGGGAAAGCAAGTAGGATGCTTGGCTGCATAGCTAGAGGTATAACAAACAGGAAGAGGGAGATTATGGTCCCGCTATATAGAATGCTGGTGAGACCACATTTGGAATACTGTGTTCAGTTCTGGAGACCTCACCTACAAAAAGATATTGACAAAATTGAACGGGTCCAAAGACGGGCTACAAGAATGGTGGAAGGTCTTAAGCATAAAACGTATCAGGAAAGACTTAATGAACTCAATCTGTATAGTCTGGAGGACAGAAGGAAAAGGGGGGACATGATCGAAACATTTAAATATATTAAAGGGTTAAATAAGGTTCAGGAGGGAAGTGTTTTTAATAGGAAAGTGAACACAAGAACAAGGGGACACAATCTGAAGTTAGTTGGGGGAAAGATCAAAAGCAGCATGAGAAAATATTATTTTACTGAAAGAGTAGTAGATCCTTGGAACAAACTTCCAGCAGACGTGGTAGATAAATCCACAGTAACTGAATTTAAACATGCCTGGGATAAACTTATATCCACTGTAAGATAAAATACAGAAAATAGTATAAGGGCAGACTAGATGGACCATGAGGTCTTTTTCTGCCGTCAGACTTCTATGTTTCTATGTTTCTATGAAAGCGAGGCTTAAACCCTTGAACATGTTTTGTAAGAAGGCAGCATGAGCATGTTATAGAAAGAACATGAACTGCCCTTTTCCTTACATTAAAAAGAACCGGAAAATAAGATTTCTTTATGAATAAGGTACAATTCTCACCTTTACTAACAACTGGTCTGGAAAATTAGATGTCTAAAAAAGGTTGTAACAGCCTGTTTAATTTTAAAACTTTAAACACGAACATTTTTTTCATTAAAAATCTGGATGGATAAAGAAACACTATGTGTGAACAAAGGTCAGAATTGTTGGAAGAGAGTTATGCTGTTTCCACCAAAAAGAAAAACCCTGCTGTTTCCTTATTATCTGTCCTTTGAAAATTAAAAGTAATGGTTTAATTTGTTGTTGTTGATTTGGTCTGGTTGTCTTTCATGTTAATGTATCCATCTGCCTTCTTGCAACCGGTGTCTACTGTTTGTTAAGATTCATGCTGGATACGTGCCCCCTGTGCTTTGTTCTGGATTTGAGTCTTTCCATGCACACCCATATAAAAACTCAAATTGGACTCATCATTTCAAAAGACTGCAAATAGCCATTTTCTAAGCCATGTACAAGGGTTATCCGGAAAGTAAGGTTACAAGGCACGTAGCTCTCATGGGGAATGTTCATGGGGGAGGTTGGTATTACTATCGTGTAGCGGGAAGCCAGCGGTAGAGAACGGGCAGTGCCAGTGGTCAGTAGATCATCAACTGGCATTGTGGTGAAGGTTAGAGATTAGCGTCCTCATTCCGTTTCCAAGTGCAAAGTGTACACTATAATACACTACCTGAATGCTAAGGGCATGAACTTTGCTGCGATGGGCACCCAAGATTTTTCTCGCTGATTGCTGAGTTTTGAGTTTTTTGGCTGAAGGAGAAAGGGTATGGCGCCACTGTATTGATTTTATTTATTTATTTATTTATTTATTTATTGGATTTGTATGCCGCCCCTCTCCGTAGACTCGGGGCGGCTAACAACAATGATAAAAACAGCATGTAGAAATCCATTTAATAAAACAACTAAAAACCCTTATAATAAAACCAAACATACACACAAACATACCATGCATAACTTGTAATGGCCTAGGGGGAAGGAATATCTTAACTCCCCCATGCCTGGCGGCATAAATGAGTCTTGAGTAGTTTACGAAAGACAGGGAGGGTGGGGGCAGTTCTAATCTCCGGGGGGAGTTGGTTCCAGAAGGCCGGGGCCGCCACAGAGAAGGCTCTTCCCCTGGGGCCCACCAAACGACATTGTTTAGTCGACGGGACCCGGAGAAGGCCAACTCTGTGGGACCTTATCGGTTGCTGGGATTCGTGCGGTAGAAGGCGGTTCCGGAGGTGATCTGGTCCCATGCCATGTAGGGATTTAAAAGTCATGACCAACACTTTGAATTGTGACCGGAAACTGATCGGTAGCCAATGCAAGCCACGGAGTATTGAAGAAACGTGGGCAAATCTTGGAAGCCCCATGACGGCTCTCGCGGCTGCGTTCTGCACGATCTGAAGTTTCCGAACACTTTTCAAAGGTAGCCCCATGTAGAGAGCGTTGCAGTAATCGAACCTCAAGGTGATGAGGGCATGAGCGACTGTGAGCAATGACTCCCTGTCCAAATAGGGCCACACTGGTGCACTAGGCGAACCTGAGCAAACCTGATTGTCATTTGCTCTCTGTGGAGTATGGTGATATGCCCAAGTTTTATCTCCTGTCACTATACAGTTGAGAAAAGCCTCACTCTCAATCTTGAAATGGTCAAGAAATTCCCGGGCGGCACTGACTCTGTTGATTTAATGAACTTCAATAAGCATCTTGGGCACCCATTGCAGCAGCGTTCATGCCCTTAGCATTCAGATAGTGTATTACATGAAATTACATGAAAATTAAAATTACTTGGAAGTCTAGCTGAATTGGGTGTTCGCATCTTGGCAAGTGCCACCAATCAGCTGTTAGGTAGGCGAAGTCCCAGACGGTCTCCTTTCTGGCAGTGGTAATGTTGAACAGCTTATTATAATTTTCTCCTCTAGCATCTCAGGAGTATGATTTAATTCTCGCCAGTCTTCAATGTCTGGGGGGCTGATGCATTTGAGTTTTGCCATCAAGCCCCAGTGGGAGTCTAAGTTGCTGGTGATGGTCCTGTGGAGAACCAACCAGCCTCCTACAGCCTACACAAAATGCCCAGAGGAGCTTAGCCTTCTTGCCTGTGTTTGGTCCTGATTGGGGGTGAAATCCAGCATGTTCTGGGGAACCGGTAGTGGAAATTTTTAGTAGTTTGGAGAACTGGCAAATACTTCTGGCTGGTCCCAGAGAGGGGAGGGAATGGAGGTTTTGCAGTATCCTTCCCTGCCACACCCACCAAACACCAGAGTATCAGGGTATCTACGAGACAGCCTTCTGCCGCACGAATCCCAGTGACCGGTTAGGTCCCACAGAGTGGGCCTTCTACGGGTCCCGTCAACAAAACAATGTTGTTTGGCGGGGCCCATGGGAAGAGCTTTGTCTGTGACGACCCCGGCCCTCTGGAACCAACTCCCCCCGGAGATTAGAATTGCCCCCACCCTCCTCGCCTTTCCTAAGCTCCTTAAAGCCCACCTCTGCCATCAGGCATGGGGGAACTGAGATATTCTTCCCCCCTAGGCCTTTACAATTCATGCATGGTATGTTTGTTTGTATGTATGTTTGGTTTTACAATAAAGGTTTTTAGTTGTTTTAGTATTGGATTTACATGCTGTTTTTTTATTACTGTTGTTAGCCGCCCCGAGTCTACAGAGAGGGGCGGCATACAAATCCAATCAATCAATTAATCAATAAACAAATAAATAAACACACCCACAGAAGTGGTAGTTAAAAAAAATGGATTTCACCACTGGTCCTGATGTCTGGCAAGGGAACACAGTAACCAATCCTATCTCTCTTAATTCACCATGGAACTTGTGAATCCCAAAAGAGCCGCAAGAGGCACTTGGCTTGCCATTTTGCCCTGACACTGGGGTTTTTGATCTGGCTTCCTGAACCTTCTGCCCATTTGCCATGGATTTTCAGACCACAATTTTCTGTTCAGTCTGGGCTGGAGTTGATTTTGGACATGGGATCAAAGTTCAGGTGCTTGGCAGCTGGTTCATATTTATGACAGTCACAGTGTCCTGGGTGTCGCGCTGGAAATTGCCAGCCCCCAACGACATTGAGAAACATCCAGTAGTTAGAGAGTTAATTCTGTCTAGTAAGGTAGCTCCTCCTGTGTGATGTAACCTGTTTGCTCACATCCCCTCTTTCTGATGAAGAAGGGCAGTCTCTATATAGAGTCCATTGTTCTTTCAAACTATCCGGTTCATCTTTTCTTAGCTACAAGATGTGCCATCTTTGTCTCTCAAGACAATTATTATTTTATGCTTTTTAAATAAAGTAACTTGTTCATTCGAACATGCTTTGTCTGTACTTCAATATCCATCGCCTTTGGAAGCTCCCGGCTCACTCCTCACGGGCTGAGCGCCTTGTCTAAGGTAAGGGGTCTCTCCATCCCGACACTGGGCTTATGTGATTCACCCTTTTGCAAGCTTCTGGATCAGCAAAGTCAATGGGGAAGCGATTGATTTAAACAACTGTGTTACTGTTGTGAGTGATCCTTGTCCACCTCAGGTCATGCCTGATTCTGAAGAAGATGAGCCAGGCCCCTCGGGGTATCCTGGACCAGGAGGGCTGCCAGAGGAAGCTGAGAGCAAGAGTGAGGCAGATAGTGACAGGGGAGAGCCTGAGGGGGCTGATGTGACAATGGGAGATTGGTCCCTGTCAGACAGTGGGGAAGACATATTAGTGCAAAAATACTTGGATTAATTCACGCGATAGAAGAATGGCTAGAAGGTGAGAGGAGATCCAGAGCAAAAGGTATTAATTCACAACCTTAACTCTTTGAGGTGTGATGTCACTTCGAGGCAATATAAAGGAAGGGTTGTGGGAAAGGGGTGTGTGGATTTTCAATGTTCATTTGAGTCTACGGAGAGGGGCGGCATACAAATCTAATAGATAGATAGATAGATAGATAGATAGATAGATAGATAGATAGACAGATAGATAGATAGATAGATAGATAGATAGATAGATAGATAGATAGATAGATAGATAATAATTCCAGGGAAGAGCTGAGAAACTGTGGTGTGCCTGAAAAGAAATTCTAAAAATCATCATCTCTGTCTCCCAAGACATTCTGTGCTAGGTTCCTGTGTTACCAAAAGTATTCGGTGAGTTTCTGCCTATGTTTTTATTCATGAGATGGGAGCTATCTCAGAAATGTGATAAGGACAGGTTACTAACTAATCAACCGCACTGCTTCATTCATTCATTCATTCATTCATTCATTCATTCATTCATTCATTCATTTATTAGATTTGTATGCCGCCCCTCTCCGTAGACTCTGGGCGGCTAACAACAATAATGAAACAACATGTATTTATTTTATTTTATTTTATTAGATTTGTATGCCACCCCTCTCCGAAGACTCTAATAACAAATCTAATATTTAAAATAATTTTACAAACCCTTATTTAAAAAACCAAACATACACACAAGCATACCATGCATAAATTGTATAGGCCTAGGGGGAAGGGAATATCTCAGTTCCCCCATGCCTGACGACAAAGGTGGGTTTTAAGGAGCTTACGAAAGGCGAGGAGGGTGGGGGCAATTCTGATCTCTAGGGGGAGTTGGTTCCAGAGGGTCGGGGCCACCACAGAGAAGGCTCTTCCCCTGGGTCCCGCCAAATGACATTGTTTAGTCCAGTGTTTTTCAACCAGTGTGCCGTGGCACACTAGTGTGCCGCGAGACATGGTCAGGTGTGCCGTGAAGCTCAGAGAGAAAGAAAGCAAGAGAGAGAGAGAGAAAGAAAGCAAGAGAGAGAGAAAACAAGAGAAAGAAAGAGAGAAAAAGAGGGAGGGAGGGAAGGAGAGAGAAATAGAGCAAAAAAGAGAGGAAGGAAGGAAGAGAAAGAAAGAGGGATGGAGAGAGAGAGAGAAAGAGGAAGGAAGGGAGAGAAAGAGGGAGGGAGAAAGAAATAGAGTGAAGGGGAGGAAGAGAGAGAGATAATTTTTTGTCCAAACTTTTTTAGCTGCCCCCCCCCCCCGCTCAATGTGCCCCAGGATTTCGTAAATGTAAAAAATGTGCCGCGGCTCAAAAAAGGTTGAAAATCACTGGTTTAGTCGATGGGACCCAGAGAAGGCCAACTCTGTGGGACCTAATCGGTCGCTGGGATTCGTGCGGCAGAAGGCGGTCCCGGAGATATTCTGGTCCGATGCCATGAAGGGCTTTATAGGTCATAACCAACACTTTGAATTGTGACCGGAAACTGATCCGCAACCAATGCAGACTGCGGAGTGTTGGTGTAACATGGGCATATTTAGGGAAGCCCATGATTGCTCTCGCAGCTGCATTCTGCACGATCTGAAGTTTCCGAACACTTTTCAGAGCGTTAACAACTGTGGCAAGGTTGTAAAATGGGGCAAAGCTCACTTAACAGCAGAAATGTTGGGACTCGATTTTGGCCATACGTCGGGACTACCTGCATTTCAACAGGTGCAAAATTGCAGCTGCACCAGGTAGAAAAGGGTGCCACTAACTCAGCACATGCAACAGCATTGTGCTTCATTATACTTCTCATGGCAATTGTCACCTTTAAAAGTCCTTCATGGCTTGAGACCAGTTATCCAGAGAATTGATTTTTTTCCAGTTATCTGGTTTGGCAGGAAGGGCATGCTCTGGGTTTCATTAGCGTGCCTTTTCTACTCTAGCATCTATGCTAATAAACGTTCTCTACCTGGAGATGAGATGTAAGGCCATGAAAACCTGATTGTGTGGCTCACCTGGGGGCCCAAATTGTGTGAAGGGTGCCACCACCCGGTTGTGCTAGCAAACACTAATTGTGATATCTTCCTCACCAGCTGGGTGCCTTCATTTTTAGATTTGTAATGGGAATTGTTTTAATTCACCTGTAGTGGTCCGCCAGTGGCCTGCGGAGCTAGCAACAAAGTCCGATAGCAAAGAGGCTGGGAATGAACACGGGCCAATCACTTCTGTTTTATGATTTATCAGGGCACCTGGATCAATACATCACTGTAAGATTGTCACTGGTTTGGATTTACTTGTTGAGACAGGCAGCATGCAAGTTGAACAAATGAATAAATATATTGAAATAAAAACTAAAACTCAGATTGCCAATTACAATACAGTGGTACCTCTACTTAAGAACTTTTGAAGATTTTTTTTGCCTCTTCTTAAGAACCATTTTCTACTTAAGAACCCGCGCCCGGAAAATTTTCCCAGGAAATTTGAGAGCGGCACGAAGGCCTGGCCAGTTTCCTGCCATTCCCCCTTTAATCCCGGCCATCTTGGGTTTTTCTGGGCAGGCAGAGGAGTCTTTCAGTGGTGCTTAAGGAGGCTTTGGCAGTCCAGAGCGAACAAAGCATTTTCCTTTCTCTGGGCGCTTGGACAGGGAATAAAACTCTGCCAGCGCCCAGAGAAAAGAAATGCTCCCTTTACTCTGGTCAGCGACTGTCCTTCTCCTCCTCTTCTTCCTCCTCCTCCTCCCACCCAAATTCCAAGCTTTTATTTCTTTCCTAATGGGTTTGCACGCATTATTTGCTTTTACATTGATTCCTATGGGGAAAACTGCTTCTACTTATAAACTTTTCTACTTAAGAACGAACGAATTAAGCTCTTAAGTTTAATGTTTCCAAATGTAAAATAATGCACTTGGGGAAAAGGAATCCTAAATCTGAGTATTGCATTGGCAGTTCTGTGTTAGCAAAAACTTCAGAAGAGAAGGATTTAGGGGTAGTGATTTCTGACAGTCTCAAAATGGGTGAGCAGTGTGGTCGGGCGGTAGGAAAGGCAAGTAGGATGCTTGGCTGCATAGCTAGAGGTATAACAAGCAGGAAGAGGGAGATTGTGATCCCCTTATATAGAGCGCTGGTGAGACCACATTTGGAGTACTGTGTTCAGTTCTCGAGACCTCACCTACAAAAAGATATTGACAAAATTGAACGGGTCCAAAGACGGGCTACAAGAATGGTGGAAGGTCTTAAGTATAAAACGTATCAGGAAAGACTTAATGAACTCAATCTGTATAGTCTGGAGGACAGAAGGAAAAGGGGGGACATGATCGAAACATTTAAATATGTTAAAGGGTTAAATAGGTTTCAGGAGGGAAGTGTTTTAACAGGAAAGTGAACACAAGAACAAGGGGACACAATCTGAAGTTCGTTGGGGGAAAGATCAAAGGCAACATGAGAAAATATTATTTTACTGAAAGAGTAGTAGATCCTTGGAACAAACTTCCAGCAGACGTGGTTGGTAAATCCACAGTAACCGAATTTAAACATGCCTGGGATAAACATATATCCATTGTAAGATAAAATACAGGAAATAGTAAAAGGGCAGACTAGATGGACCATGGGGTCTTTTTCTGCCGTCAGTCTTCTATGTTTCTATGTTTCTATGTTTCTAATATTTAATTTTTGGAAAGTGAAATGTTTCCGTAATAAACCTTGAAGCAGTCTCTCGGCTGCCATAAATCGTCTCCCTGAATTATAAAAGCTGAAACTTCCAAGAAATGTATATTTTTGGGCGTCTTTTATAACTCCAAGGCAACTGAGGATTTTTCCCCCTCAAACAGTTTGCAGAATAGAGAAACCCTGTCACAAATATTTCACATGGTTCTTTCTTCCTTGCAAACAGCTTCATGTCCATCTGGCTGATAAAAAAAACATATTGCTAAGAGCTAACAAGTGCAAAAGAACATGGAGGCACGTTAAAATGTGCATTCTCAATCTTTCCTTTTTACATGTTTGTGTAAAGGGAAGGGGAAAAAAGCACCTTTGGAGATTGCATTTAGAATGTCTGAATTTTATTTATGAGATTATAAATATGTGTGAGTGACCTATTTAGCCCACATTTAAAGAATCAGCCATTTCAAACACTCCGGAACCGCCTGCTACCGCACGAATCCCAGCGACCGATAAGGTCCCACAAAGTTGGCCTTCTCCCGGTCCCGTCGACTAAACAATGTCGTTTGGCGGGCCCCAGGGGAAGAGCCTTCTCTGTGGCAGCCCCGGCCCTCTGGAATCAACTCCCCCTGGAGATTAGAACTGCCCCCACCCTCCCTGTCTTTTGTAAACTACTCAAGACTCACTTATACCGCCAGGCATGGGCGAGTTGAGACACCTTTCCCCCAGGCTCTTTTATATTTTGTTTTATGTTTGGTATGAATGTGTTGTTGGGTTTTTTAAATATGATAGGGTTTTATATGTTTTTTTAATATCAGATTTGTTCTACTATAATATTTTATTATTGTTGCGAGCCGACCCAAGTCTTCAGAGAGGGGCGGCATACAAATCTAATATATTATTATTAATTATTATAATTATTTAGCAGAAGGGGCCACACAGACACACTATATCACAAGCAAAGCAATACAGTAAAAATGCCACAAACACAACAAAATAAAAACAGTGTTTATATAGATATAAAGAGGGGCCAAGAGGCAAAAAGGAAGCAGTATGCTCCCTCCCATATTTGGGTATACCAGGATGATTTAACGGAAAGAAAACATAACTCTTCCCTGGTACAAGCTGAGAGGAGGAGAACCTGTGGTCTAGAGGTTAAATACAGTGGTACCTCTACTTAAGAATGCCTCTACTTAAGAACTTTTCTAGATAAGAACCGGGTGTTCAAGATTTTTTTGCCTCTTCTTAAGAACCATTTTCTACTTAAGAACCTGAGCCCAGAAAAATTTCCCAGGAAATTTGGGAGCGGCATGAAAGCACGGCCAGTTTCCTGCCATTCCCCCTTTAATCCAGGCCATCTTGGGCTTTTCTGGGCTGCCAGAGGAGCCTTTTGGTGGCACCTAAGCAGGCTTTGGCAGTCTAGAGCAAATGAAGCATTTTCCTTTCTCTGGGCGCCTGGAGAGGGAATAAACCTCTGCCAGCGCCCAAAGAAACGCTCCCTTTGCTATGGGCAACTGAATAGTCACCACAGCGAAGGAAAGGCACCGGCTACAAAGTGAGCGAGCAATAGGAGAGGGGAGCCCTTCAGCATGGGAAGGAAGAGGAAGCAGGTAGCAGCAGCAGCAGCAGCAGCCAGTGTATGGGAGGCAACTTTGCATGGGGTGTATTGGAGGCACGTGCTGCTCCTCGTCGCCTCAGAGTCCCTCTTTTTCTTTAAGCCTTAAAGTTTTGGATTTTTTTGATCCCCCTCCCCTCACCTTCTTCCTTCGGCAGCGACTGTCCTCCTCCTCTTCTTCCTCCTCCTCCCACCCAAATTCCAAGCTTTTATTTATTTCCTAGTGGGTTTGCACGCATTGTTTGCTTTTACATTGATTCCTATGGGAAAGATTGCTCCTTCTTAAGAACATTTCCACTTAAGAACCTGGTCACGGAACGAATTAAGTTCTTAAGTAGAGGTACCACTGTATACTGCTTTACAAGTAGACTCCCCAGGTTCAAAACCAGGGAAGGATTATGGCTAGCTGATGAGAGCAAAATAGCTTGAAATAGATCTATACCTAATCTCCCTTCCTTTTCATTATCAGCAAAAAAATGTTACATCTATCTATCTATCTATCTATCTATCTATCTCTCTATCTATTTATCTCTCTATCTCTCTATCTCTCTATCTATCTCTCTATCTCTCTATCTCTTTATCTATCTATCTCTCTCTATCTTTCTATCTCTCTATCTCTCTATCTATCTCTCTATCTATCTCTCTCTATCTCTCTCTCTATCTCACTCTCTATCTATCTATCTATCTATCTATCTCTCTATCTCTCTCTCTCTCTCTCTCTCTCTATCTATCTATCTATCTATCTATCTATCTCTCTATCTCTCTCTATCTCTCTATCTATCTATTTATCTATGGGGGTTTTTTTCTTTCAATTAAAGCTACCCAGGTTCAAATCCCAGTAAGGGTACATGGCTAGCTAAATAGCTTGAAATAGATTTATACTAGTCTCCCTTCTTTTTCATTATTAGCAAAAATGGTTACATACTCACATACATACATACATACATACATACATACATACATACATACATACATACATACATACATAAAACAAAGCCTTTAAAAAGAACCTCTCCAGAATAGTTATAAAAATAAAATGAGATAGACAACATTTAGCCAGCCTGCAGGCAACCCCCAACCTCCTGTTTAGACGCTTCTAAACCTCCTTCCCTCAAAACTTCACCAGGAATAGGCTGAATATTCAAGAAACAGCAGGCTGCTTCCTTTCTCTACTTTCATTTCTGTGGGAAAAAACAACATAAAATTGTTTCCTTTCAGGAGAAGACCTTTTCATTAAAGCCATTTTCGTGGAAACGAAAAAATAAATAAAAACCACTCATGGAAGCTAACAATGTATCTAAACATGTTAAGAAACACCAACAAATACTCCATACGGCATAGTGATGATGGTATGAATGATGGGATTAGCAGTCCAACGTACTGGGAGACCCAGGATTTCAGAAAACAACTTCAAAAAATTTCTACATACAGTGTTCCCTCGATTTTCATGGGTTCAAACTTAGCGAAAAGTCTATACCACGGTTTTTCAAAACTATTAATTAAAAAAATACTTCGTGGTTTTTTCCCCTGCACCACGGTTTTTCCTCCCCGATGACGTCATATGTCATCGCCAAACATTCGTCCACCTTTAATAATTTTTTTTTAATAAACTTTAATAAATAAAAATGGTGAGTAATAATCTAAATGGTTGCTAAGGCAATGGGAAATCGCAATTTGGGGGTTTAAAGTGCTAAGGGAAGGCTTGTGATACTGTTCATAGCCAAAAATAGTGTATTTATTTCCGCATCTCTACTTCGCGGAAATTCGACTTTCGCGGGCGGTCTCGGAACGCATCCCCCGCAAAAAGTGAGGGAACACTGTATATCTCAAAGTCGCCAAGTTTGAAAAGATACTGATGTAGAGTTTCAAATCCAGCTGCCCACAGGGAAACATCTTTGTTTGGTCCTAATTTCTCCCAGACAATGGAAGAACAAAGTGGGCCTCGTAGAGGCCTGAATGATCTTCCCTCCAGGAAGGCAGTTTCTTGAACTCTATTGCAGCATGAGCTATGGTGGCACAGTGGTTAGAGTGCAGTACTGCAAGCTATTTATGCTGACTGCAATTTCTTCTCTGTGGCGGCCCCGACTCTCTGGAACCAGCTCCCCCGGAGATTAGAACTGCCCCCCCCCTCCTTGCCTTCCGTAAACTCCTTAAAACCCACCTTTGCCACCAGGCATGGGAGAATTGAGATATCTCCCCCGGGCCTATACAATTTATGTATGGTATGTTTGTATGTATGTTTGATTAATAATGGGGTTTTTTTTAAATGTTTTTAAATTATTAGATTTGTTATGAATTGTTCTATTGCTGTTGTGAGCCGCCCCAAGGCTACGGAGAGGGGCGGCATACAAATCTAATTAAATAATTAAATGAATGAATGAATGAATGAATGAATGAATGAATGAATGAATGAATGAATGAATTTGCAGTTCGAATCTCACCAGGCTAAAGGTTGACTTGGCCTTCCATCCTTCCGAGCTGGGTAAAACGAGGACCCAGATTGTTGCGGGCAATATGCTGACTCTGTAAACCACAGAGTGATTTTGCTATAGCTCCCATCATCCCCATTTTGCAGAAATGCTTTGCTAAGAATGATTGAAGCTTATCTAGGAGAAATTGATGGGAAAGGTGTACTATAGTCTGAGCATACAAAGTACCCTGCCAAGGTAGGTGATTATAACAAATTCAAATAAAATAACCAACCAATAAGGGAAGCCCATAGAAGGCTGAACACCTTTATTTTCAATATTGGTGGACATGCTAACAATGAGTTTGTCTGTAGCATAGAAAATCCTCCGGTTGCCATAAGCATCAACACCCATTTCTTTCAGTCTTATTCCATTTACAAACAAGTTATTACATTTCTCATTTCCTGCAGGCTGAATTTTCGGGATATCATTTTTGCTAATCAGGTCAATGTGCGGCTACTGTGCAATAAGATGTACTCGTTTAATTTTGTCTGAAATGAGACCTCAATCCAATTTTCAAGAGCTTTAAAAATTGCACAGGGGGATACTTTTCAAAGATCAGTAATACAAAGCTGTCATATTTAATTTAATATAATTTAATTTATTTGACTTATATGCCCCCCAATCTCACAGGACTCATATCCTGCTATTGATATATATATATATGTCACATGATATATATATGTCACATGTTTTTTTGCTGAATTTGAAAATTAAGGGAGACTAGGATAGATCTATTTTGGCCTTGTTTTGGCCTCATCAGCTAGCCATACCCTCTGGGACTTGAACCTGCAACCTTTGCCTTGTAAGGCAGAGAATTATCCTCTAGGCTACAGTATCCAATCCCTTCAGCTCTGCACCAGGTAAGGGTTACATATTTTTGTGTCGAATCACCCTGGTGTATTGAAGGAACATCACAGCTCATATATATATTTGTATATACCGTGTTTCCCCGATAGTAAGACCCCCCCGATTGTAAGACATATGGGGGGTTTCAGGAGGGTCGGCTAATTTAAGCCATACCCCGAAAGTAAGACATATGTCTTACTTTCGGGGAAACACGGTAGCTTGTTAAGGTTAGCATTCCTGTTACCTTGCTGATGTACTTCTAGCGCTCGCGTTGCAGCCAGCTTACAACTGCACGCGTTCGCCATGATATGCCGTTGTTCTCTAAGAGACTACATTTCCCAGCACTCTCCGCGCGGCCCGCCTCCGTTTCCGTTGTCGAAAGAAGGGAGATCCGAAGAAGCGAAGCGGCCGGGGAGGTGATCGCGCTCGAGCGCTCGGTATCGTACGCTGCTCTCCGTGGCGGGGTGGTCGATGCCGGTGGCGGCCGCGGCGCTAGTCTTGGGGAGCGATGCTGCCGAGGCGCAGCTCGCTGACGGGGCTGGCAGTGGGGCTCTTTGCCGTCTACGTGGCACACCCGGCCCTTCTGTACTTCTCCCCGCCGGGCAAGAGGCAAAGGCGGCGGCGGGAGTAGCGGAGGCGAGGCGGAGAAGAAAGAAGCGGCGGGGTCCAGCCCTCTAGCCGGCGCCTCGCCAGCTATCCGCCGCTTCTTTCTTCTCCGCCTCGCCTCCGCTACTCCCGCCGCCGCCTTTGCTCTCCCCGCTGGGCGAGCAGGCCGAGGCGCTGGAACTGGGGCTGCCTGTCCTTGGCGTGAACGGCGGGCAGGTGGCGCTCGGCACCCAGAATCCCGTCTTCTCGCCACCACCCAAGCTCCCTCCGGAGCCTGCCGCCGCCGCCGCGGAAAGAGAAAGCTGGCACCAGGCTGCCCGAAGATGAGCCGACCCCGGTGCCCGGGACAATATAAGACATACCCCCAAAGTAAGACACAGTGGGGTTTTGGGGGGTAAAAAGAAAGTAAGACACTGCCTTACTATCGGGGAAACACGGTATGTATATATGTATGTATGTATGTATGTATTTCATACTTCAATCCTGAAAAGGTTTGTCTCTTATCTCACTATGTACATCTATCACTATGTAACTGGTAACTTTGCTAAAGAATTTCATTGCCCTTTCGACACAATAGTTGCATTTATGCTTATTATTATTCTGTGACTGGGGAAATGGTTTGGGGATCTTCCACATCATAAGTTCATTACAACTTCAGTTTTGGTAAATGTTCTGAATTTCAAAAACTTTTAGGCAAATTTGGTGCAGCGGTAGAGCAAAACTCTGAAAACCATGAATTATAGCATGTCCTTATGCATGAAAGCCAGCTCAATGCCTTTAAGCTAATCATTAAATTGTTGTGGCTGGGAAAACAGAAAGCAACTAGAAGGCAACAGTGGAGAAGGGTGGCATACAAATCTAATTAATTAATTAATATTCTTTATCTTGAGTTGTACAAAATAAAGTCAGGATATACCATATTTTTTGGAGTATAAGACACACGGGAATATAAGACACATCTTAGTTGTTGGGGAGGAAAACAAGGGAGAGGGGAATCTGCCTCTCCCTCCCAGAAAATTGCCTCCTTGCAGCTTTAGTTTCAATTTCATTTTAGCAGGTGTGCTTGCCTGCAGCTTCAAGCAGCTGCTCATCGGGAGGCCGATAATCAGTTGCTTGTGCTAATCAGGTTCTGTGCTGTTTGCTGCAAGGAGGTAAATTGCTGGGAGGCAGAGGCCAAAAGGGTGGGACTACATAAGACGCGTCCAAGTTTTCAGCTTCTTTTGGGAGATAAAAAAGTGTCTTATATTCCGAAAAAACAGTAAATGAATCCCCCAAAACAATCGGAGCGCCCCTTGAACACCATCAGAATTGACCAATTCCCCATCAATCAATTGCAAAAGGGCAACTTTACTTGGAAGAGCTTATATGCTGCGACAACATCTGTAACAACCATTGGACATCCACATCTGTCTATTCCAGGTTTTTGGGAAGGACTTGACAGGCAAGAAAAAAATGCCAAATCCAGTTTGAATATCTGGCTAACTGTATGATGAGCTGTAATGACTTTTAGTACATAAAATGAAAGTCCTGATTTCCCTAAGAAATATATCGTAGCCTCTGCCAAATCTAAAGCCAATGTTTTAGCAGAGACTTCCTACTAACGCATGTAAAACTTGCACTATGTGGATACAGCAATCTATCAGATGTTTTATGTTTCTTGCTTCTGCTTTGTCGCATTGCTTTGTTCACTGTCAGAAGTGCAAGATTCAGAAAGAGTGTAGATATTGCTACACATTATTACGGATGCAGGTAGCCCTCAACTTACAACTACAATTGAGCCCTTCTGTTGCTAAGTGAGACATTTAAGTGAGTTTTGATCCACTTTACGAACTTTCTTGCCACGGTTGTTAAGTGAATCACTGCAGACATTAAGTAATAGACAGGGTTATTAAGTGAATCTTTGCTAGACAGAAGGTGAAAAAAGGTGATCACATGACCCGAAGGTAATACAACCGTCACAAATGTGAGTCAGTTGCCAAGCATCTGAATTGTGGTCGCGTGAGCATGGAGATGCTGCAACAGTCACAAGTGTGAAAAATGGTCATAAGTCACTTTTCCCAGTGCTGTTTTAACTGTGAATGCTCACTAAATAAACTGTTGAAAGTCGAGTACTATCTGTAGTAACTTTCACGGGGGTCTTCAATTGTTCCAAAAGTGAAAGGAGATCATTAATCAAGAGAAAATGTGGCCAGACAATGCAAAGCACTTTTTAAAAAAAATATCAGTCTATTTATTAGAGTTTGTTGCAAAATGAAAACCAGAAGCACACAGTGATGATTGATTTAGCTGAATTCATAAACTTTTTTATAAACATAGTAACAGATGAATTTACAATACCATTAGCAGAGTTCTTCTTCAAGCAGTTAAAGGAGGGAATTATTGACCCCCTCAGAGAGGGTCCGCAACTTGGGCGTCCTCCTCGATCCACAGCTCACATTAGAGAAACATCTTTCAGCTGTGGCGTGGGAGGCGTTTGCCCAGGTTCGCCTGGTGCACCAGTTGCGGCCCTATCTGGACTGCTCACAGTCACTCATGCCCTCATCACCTCGAGGTTCGACTACTGTAATGCTCTCTACATGGGGCTACCTTTGAAAAGTGTTCGAAAACTTCAGATCGTGCAGAATGCAGCTGCGAGAGCAATCAATGGCTTCCCAAGGTATGCCCATGTTACACCAACACTCCGCAGTTTGCATTGGTTGCCGATCAATTTCCGGTCACAATTCAAAGTGTTGGTTATGACCCATAAAGCCCTTCATGGCATCGGACCAGAATATCTCCGGGACCGCCTTCTGCCGCACGAATCCCAGCGACCGATTAGGTCCCACAGAGTTGGCCTTCTCCGGGTCCCGTTGACTAAACAATGTCGTTTGGCGGGACCCAGGAGAAGAGCCTTCCCTGTGGCAGCCCCGACCCTCTGGAACCAGCTCCCCCCAGAGATCAGAACTGCCCCCACCCTCCTTGCCTTTCGTAAAGCTCTTAAGACCCATCTCTGCCGTCAGGCATGGGGGAACTGAGACATCTCCCCCGGGATAATTGTTTGTACATGGTATGTTTGTGTGTATGTTTGTTTTTAATAATGGGGTTTTTAGTGTTTTTTAAATTATTAGATTTGTTACATTGTCTTTGCTATTGTTGTGAGCCGCCCTGAGTCTACAGAGAGGGGCGGCATACAAATCTAATAAATAATAATAATAATAATAATAATAATAATAATAATAATAATAATAATGTTTCATTTCAGCAGAGTTCAGAGTGGAGAGGAAGCAACACCCAGCCTTAAGCTGTTCAGTTTTGATTCCCTGCACAGACTCAGAAGTGATTATGACTTAACTGCTATGCCTATTTATTGGCTGACCTTGTTACCACTGGCTCTCCCATTCTAACACTGTGTTTCTTGTAAAGTAAAATGTGGCTAAACCCAATGAAGGACTTGATCTGAGTTTGGTTTGACCCAGAGAACTCTCAGTCTCTGCAATGCCGTCATGAGCAAATATTTATCCTTAAGGATGTCTTCATCATTTCTGATGTTGATGCACAAGAATATTACATGTTATATATAAAAAAGCTATATTTTATGTTCCCTGAGATTTATTGTTGTTAAGTTGCGAAGTCGCGACAACATAGACAACTTCCTCACATTGTATTGATACAACTTCACTGACCCAGCAACCTTTAGCAACTTTCTCCTCTGTCAACATTTACCAACTTTCAAAGCGAAGAATCTTAGAAACAATACTGTGTTATTCAACTCTTATCAAGTTCGTTCAGACATTAAAAATGCATTATATTTTGTTAGTGACATAAAGCTTTAGAGAAGGAAGTGTTCAGAATTTGCATAATTTTATGGCACTAAGCGGAATTATTTTCTTTATATTGTCTAGACATCAGCTGATTTAAGCAATCCTAGGAGCTTTTCCCCTCATCATAACTTCCTCTTAAATGAAGGCAGCAAAGTAATCAATGGCTTTTAAAGCTATCAATATCCTAGAATTCAAACTCTGCTTAAGTGCCAACAAGTGACAAAAATGAGGAGAGAGAAAGAGAGAGATTGTTTTTAAAAGAAGGAGAGAAAGGAAAGAAAAATATCCAATAAGCCTGCAAAAGTTTTCGTTTTTTATTGCAAAAGGGCTTATAAAGCTATTTTACTGTCTCTCTCCAGCTCAAGGTTGACTCAGCCTTCCATCCTTCTGAGGTTGCGTTAAAATGAGGACCTAGATTGTTGAGGGCAAGATGCTGACTTTGTAAACCACTTAGAGAGAAGGGGGCTATGTGAAGCAGCTTATAAGTCTGAATGCTACTGGTATTTATCTGAAGGATATACAAGTAATCCTTGACTTAACAACAGTTCATTTTCATGTGTGTGTATGTATGTACGTATGTGTGTGTACACACACACAGAGACACACAAACACACATACTTCTCAAAAAAAATAAAGACAACACTCAACATTCACATCTTAGATCTGAATGAATGAAATATTCTCATTGAATACTTTGTTCTGTACAAAGCTGAATGTGCACGACAGCAAGTGAAATTGATTGTCAATCAGTGTTGCTTCCTAAGTGGACAGTTTGATTTCACAGAAGTTTGATTTGCTTGGAATTATATTGTGTTGTTTAAGTGTTCCCTTTATTTTTTTTGAGCAGTGTATATACAGCAGTGTATATATATGCACACATACAAACTTAATTCCTTACTATTAATGATACATACATACATACATACATACATACACCCACATACACCCACATACACCCACACACACTTAACTTATATGTATGTATGTATGTATGTATGTATGTATGTATGTATGTATGTATGAATGTTTTTAGCTGTATATGTGTGTGTGTTTTAATGTCGGATCACCCTGGTATATTGAAGGAACGTCACAGCTCCTTTTTGCCTCTAGGCCCAACCCAGGACCATTTCATATATATATCACATATTTTTGCTGAATATTTAAAATTAAGGGAGACTAGGATAGCATGCGATCGAACAGAAAAAACATATATACATACATACATACAAATATCTATATCTATACCTATATCTATATATACATATACATATACATACACACACACACAAACCTAATTCCTTACTACATGTATTAAGGAGTATATGTGTCTACTCAAGGGCTTGACAACTTCACAAAATAAAAGGAGCCTATTTCTTAAAAATACTGCATGAAAGTAGGTGCTACTGCCATCTTGTGGCTAGTTACATTACAATCTTTGGAGGATTCCAAATTCAGGGATAGGATTCCATATTTGCACATTACAATTCAGTGTAGAGTGCAGTACTGCAGGCCACTAAAGCTGACCGCTAGATCTGCAGGTCAGCGGTTCATATCTCATCACCGGCTCAAGGTTGACTCAGCCTTCCATCCTTCCGAGGTGTGTAAAATGAGGACCCGGATTGTGGTGGCAATAGCCTAGCTCTGTTAAAAAGTGCTATTGCTAACATGTTGTAAGCCACCCTGAGTCTAAGGAGAAGGGCGGCATAAAAATTGAATAAATAAATAAAATAAATAAATAAAGGATTCACTTAACAATAGTGGCAAAAGTCGTAAAATGGGTCAGAAAAAAAATATCTCCCCCTCTAAAAAAGGTAGCAGTGTCCATGGACCGGCACCAACCGAATCAGTCCCTTGACATCACCAGCAGATCGCTACCAGTTTGGGTGAATTGGTCCGAACTGAGAGGAGCCCAACTCTCGGTCTAATGCTTTCTGTGAGATTCCAGATAGTGAATTGCCTGTGACGCAGTTTGGTTTTAGCAATTCTTCAACTAGAAGAAGCATTCTTCAACTATGTTTTTATTTATTTTTATTTTGTTTGTTTATTTATTTATTTATTGTCAATCAAACTGGTAGCAATCTGCTGGTGATGTCACGGGACTGATTCAGTTGGTGCCGGTCCATGGACACTGCTACCTTTTTTAGAGGGGGAGATTTATTTATTTTTCTTCTGAACAGTTTCTGACACTGCGCCTGTGTAGCCATCTTGGTTCCCCCCCCCCCCCATGCGGGAAGAAGTGAACAGGCAATGGGGTATCTTAGAACCCACCCCTGATTAGACCTGCTGCTAAACTAGTCTTGACAAAGCAGATCATAGTCAATTACTGCTGACAATCTAGGACTGGAAAGGCCAGGACTATAATCAACTTATTTCCCTTTTACTTGCAGAGCTATGAATCTACCTACTTTTATTCTGACCAGATCACCAATTGTATTTAGTAGCATAATCTGGTAAAAAATATGACCAATTGGCGAAGACATCATACTCACCAGTTACTACTGAAACTGCATAGTGTTAGTAATGGAGAAAGAAGAAAATAGATGTTTCCTAACTATGGCTAGGCGATTAGAATAGTAAAGCTATACTTAGGGTTAGTTAACAAATTGACCCTTCAAAACCCATATGAGATACTCCATAGAAGACATTGAGTAACTTCACACTTGCACTAAACAGTAACAGAATTTCTCTCATTTTGAGTAAGTTGGAGGAATTCTGAACCTTATTTTCAGTGATATATAAACTGTGTTTTATAGTGAAACTATAAAACCTTCAAATTTCAAACTATAAGACCTTCAAATTTCTAGGTTCTATCATATCTCAAGACCTAAAATGGTAACCTAACATCAAAAACATCATCAAAAAAGCACAACAAAGAATGTTCTTTCTGCGCCAGTTCAGGAAGCTCAAACTGCCCAAGGAGCTGCTGATACAGTTCTACAGAGGAATCATTGAGTCTGTCATCTGCACCTCTATAACTGTCTGGTTTGGTGCTGCAACCAAACAGGACCGACACAGACTTCAGAGGACAATCAGAACTGCAGAAAAAGCAATTGCTGCCAACCTGCCTTCCATTGAGGACCTGTATACTACACGAGTGAAAAATAGGGCGGGGAAAATATTTACTGACCCCTCACATCCTGGACACAAACTGTTTCAACTCCTACCCTCAAAACGTCGCTACAGAGAACTGCACACCAAGACCACTAGACACAAGAACAGTTTTTTTCCGAACGCCATCACTCTACTAAACAAATAATTCCCTCAACACTGTCAGACTTTCTACTAAATCTGCACTTCTATTCTACTAGTTTTTCTCATCATTCCTATCACCCATTTCCTCCCATGTTGACTGTATGACTGTAACTTGTTGCTTATATCCTAAGATTTTTATTAATATTGCTTCTTCATTGCTTATTTGACCCGTATGACAATCATTAAGTGTCGTACCACATGATTCTTGACAAATGTATATTTTATTTTATGTACGCCGAGAGCATATGCACCAAGACAAATTCCTTGTGTGTCCAATCACACTTGGCCAATCAAATTCTATTCTATTCTATTATGTATGAATGTAGCCACTGGGGATCATTTAATCAATACTTAGATCATTATACATCATTATAACACTGCTTTAAATAAACAAAGGGTAACATGAATAACTATCTAATATGGAATAGGACATAGACAACATCTAAAGGGAAAAAGTCCATACCTTCCCTTTTCGGCTAAAATTGCACCTTCATCCTTCAGATGTTTACTTTGGGCTATACAATCTTCCAGAAGTCCTTTTTTCCTTTTGGCTTCATGAAGACAATCAACTTCACTATTATCAATCAGGTCACGCTCATCAGCAGCTTGCGCTTCAAATTGCTGGGATGTTACCTTAGATACCTTCTCACCAATCTTTCTCTTCCATCCAAAGGAAGCCATTCCAGAAAACTGAGAAGAATGCACATTTAATTATTGGTATAATTTTCATCTAATATGTGAACACATCTGTTTCAATTTATCACATCAATTTACATAGCTAACCCATATTATGGAAGCAATCTAGCTTAAGCATGAAATCGGTTAGCTCAAAAAAAGCCTTAATTTCTCCTAACAAAATTGGCTTACAATTTATGATTTTGGTATCCACAGGTGTTCAAATGAATTAAAAGCAAAATCACACAATGCCTGGGGAATTCTAAGAGTTGGGAGTCCATAGATCTTAAAGTTACAGAAGTTGGCTTAAATCAGTCGTTCCCAAAGTGAGTAGTACTGCCCCCTGGGAGCGGTGGGATGTCTTAGAGGGGTACTAAGAGGTCTTTACCGCTTTCCAGAAGGCCAATAGGGTGGGGGTAGTTCTGACCTCAGGAGGTAACTGGTTCCAGAGAGTCAGGGCAGCCACAGAGAAGGCCCTCTCCCACGGACCCATCAGCTGACACTATTTAGCTGATGGGACCCAGAGAAGACCAACTTTGTGACCCCTTACTGATCGCTGGGAGCTATGTGGTAGAAGGCGGTCTCGAAGATAGTCTAGCCCAGTGATGGCGAACCTATGGCACAGGTGCCAGAGGTGGCATGCGGAGACTCAAGACTCACTTATGCCGCCAGACATGGGGGAGTTCCCCCTAGGCCATTACAAGTTATGCATGGTATGTTTGTGTGTATGTTTGGTTTTATAATAAGGGTTTTTAGTTGTTTTATTAATTGGATTGTTACATGCTGTTTTTTATCATTGCTGTTAGCCGCCCCAAGTCTACGGAGAGGGGCGGCATACAAATCCAATAAATAAATGAATGAATGAATGAATGAATGAATAAATATTTGCCAGCACGCAAACCATTGTCCTAGCTCAGCTCCAGCACACATATGCACATGGGCCAGGTGATTTTTGGCTTGCACGGAGGCTCTGGGAGGGCATTTTTGGCTTCCAGAGGGCCTCCAAGGGCATAGAGATGGTGTTTTTGCCCTCCTCAATCTCCAGGGAAGCCTCTGGACCCTGTGGAGGGTGAAAAATGGGCCTCCTGTGCCCGCCAGAAGTTGGGAAAGGGCCTCCAGGGGAGCAGGAGAGGCAATTTTCACCTTCCTGAAGCATTGAATTATGGGTTTGGACACTCGCGCAGGCGCAATAGTGTCTGCACACACGCTTTTGGTACTCGAGGGAAAAAAGGTTTGTCATCACAGATCTAGCCCTAAGCCATGCAGGGCTTTAAAGGTAATGACCAACACCTTGAATTGCGTTTGGAGACCAATCGAGAGCCAGTGGATTGGTGTAATGGAGGTGTATGTAGGTGCACCCACAACAACTTGCGCAACTGCATTGTGGACCAACTGTAGACTCCAAACACTCTTCAGGGTTAGCCCCATGTAAAGCACATTGCAATAACCTAACCGTGAAGTGACAAGGACATGAGTGATTGTGAGAAGAGCTTCCCAATCCAAGCAGGGTCGCAATTGGTGTACTAGGCGAACCTGTGCAAAGGTCCCCCTAGCCACAGCTGTCAAATGTTGGTCTAATCTTAGCTGAGAGTCTAGGACAGGGAATCTATGGCACGGGTGCCATAGGTGGCACGCGAGCCATGTCTGCTGGCACGCGGACTTTTGCCCTAGCTCAGCTCCAATGTGCATGTGTGTGTGTGCCGGCCAGCAGATTTTTGGCTCGTACAGAGGCTCTGGGAGGGTGTTTTGGCTTCCAGCGACCCTCCAGGGGGATGGGGAAGGGTGTTTTTACCCTCCCCTGGCTCCAGAGAAACCTTTTGAGCCTGGAGAGGGCAAAACACAAGCCTGCTGGGTAGTGAAGGGCTACCAAAATTTTTACTACCACACTGTGGGCATGGCTTATGCAGAATGCCCTGCATTTTCTTTCAACTTCCAGTGCAAATTGGGTGCTCTGGGGTGGAACTCCATTTTTGCTACCCCACTGTGTCCCCCTCCGCCCCACATCCGGGCAGCAGCCCATCCCTGCTAACACGTAGTAGAGAAAACATCATTTATTTATTTGTTTGTTTATTTGTTTGTTTATTTGTTTGTTTGTTTGTTTGATTGATTGGATTTATATGCCACCCCTCTCCGACATGGATTTATATGCCGCCCCTTTCAACACATGAAAGACAATAAAAACATTTTAAATCCAATTAGCTTAAAATTAACTAGTTTAAGAACCTCAATTTATTTATTTATAAATTATTGTGAGCTGCCCTGAGTCTGCAGAGAAGGGCGGCATAGAAATCAAATAAATAAATAAATTCATACATATTATTATTATTATTATTATTATTATTATTATTATTATTATTATTATTTATTGGATTTGTATGCCGCCCCTCTCCGCAGATCCAGTAGAAAGAAGGGTAGCATAAGCCAGGATTGTTTATGCACAACAATGGAAAAATACAGAAACACCGGACGAGGGAATGGTAATTTTTAAAAAAAATATGGATTGTGCAGAAATGGATATGCTAACAAGGAAATTGGAAGGAAAAGAGAAATCTGATTACAGTATTATAAAATTTGGAATAAGTTTTATAATTGGCTAAAAGAAAGGATAAATGAAATACAATTACACGGGGGAAATCGTCTAGCAATTAAATAAAGGTCCTTGAAATAATTCTATCTATAGTAAAAATAAAGACCATGAAATCACAATATTAACAAAGTAATGCATACTGTACATATAATGTGCATTAATGCATTACTTTGTTAATATCGTGAATATAATGTACATTAATTGCCAAAATGTAAAATATAATGCACATTAATGTACACTTAATGACAGGAGAGGGGCTATAAATGCCCCAAATGTTTGTTGTATACCTGGAAGCTGCCCTCTCCAGCGGTGTCTTCCTAGCTCCGTCGTTCGTAGGAGGACCATCAACCGGAAGTGAAAAACCTGTGCAATGTCACAAACTCTATGCTTAATTTCCGGTTTGGGTTTTTTTTGGGGGGGAGGGCGGATGGGGTTGTGTGGAAGGTGCGCTTTACAATCCAATACAAAAAAAAGAAGCCGGGTTTGGGGAGTCACCAGTAAAGGAAAAATACGTTCTGTGTACCGCCCTTGAGATCGTTCGTTATGTTCATAAAATTAACAGTGGAGGAACTTTCACAGTTCCACGGCAAGTCAAATTTTGAGACTGTGCCGCAGTCCTCAGTGGGTATTGTAGTTTATGTGATCACGTGACTGATGCGGATTGTTACTATTGGCTAAGCGTCGGGACTTTAACCGCTCCACTGGCCGCGTACCGCATGTTGTAACTTTTTGATTCTTTTTGCGAAGTTGGGAAACGAAGGTCCCTTTTATGACTTGTGGACTTCAACTCCCAGAATTCAATTCCCTGAGCAGTGCTGACTCAGGAATTCATCGTTCCCCACCCCTTGCTTTACGGGGTTAACAGAGAGCCTCTCCACACGATCCCCAGCTTGGGATAGACCAGTGACAAAGTGGGCTCTTCTATGATGTGGACTTCAACTCCCAGAACTCCTGAACTAGCGTGATTGGCTCAGGAATTCTGGGAGTTGAAGTCCACAAGTCATAGAAGAGCCCACTTTGCCTACCTCTGGAATAGACAATGTGAAATGTATATAGCCCCTTTGCCAACGCACATTTTCCCTCCATTTTTCGTTATCTCCGACAGTGGCACCGTCTTATGTACAAATAGTGAATTCCTCCGTCTTTGCTGTCCTCCCTCTTCATGTCATTTGCGGGTGTGGGGAGGCATATCTGCCAAAAGGTGGTAGCAATTCCTCAAACATGAATCTTGAAATTCAAGTGAATACCTTGTTTGTAGCCTGGCGAGCTATAAACACCTGAATTTCTAAAGAATGATAAAAATAAAAGCCTCTTTAAAGCTGTGTCTAACCTTGTCAACTTTTTAAGAGTTGTGGGCTTAAATAGCTCCCATAACTCCCCAGCCAGCATGGGAATTATGGGAGTTAAAAGTCCAGAGATATCTTAAGTTACCAAGGTTGTACACCCTTGTTTTAAAACAAGATTGATTCCAGGAATCTTCACAGTAAATTTGGATAATTTTCTTGACAGCAATAATGAGATCATGTCTTTCTGTAGTGGCAGAATAAGTCTTTCAGGGGGCGGATAAGTAAATTGGTATATTCCATATAAAAAGTGGGTTCATACTGATGGTGTGTTTTAATAATTTAACTTGATGACTTCAGCTTCTCTACCCAGAGAACATCTGCCAATCAAAGAAAATGTTTTTTTTTAAAAAAAACTATCAATCAAAATCATAGTTGTAGGATTTGGGGATGATCTCCCATACAATTAATAATTCAATTCTATCCTAAATCAGCCAATATAGATCACTTCTCTCCCCCCCCCCAAAAAAAAACCAGCCCAAATGATGAAACTATGGAGTTTTCTCTCTCATTTCTCACCAGATCAGAACTGTGGTGGCAACATAGTCTGTAGTCCGAGACATCCACTTTAGGGGCGGATAAGTAAATTGGTATATTCCATATAAAAAGTGGGTTCATACTGATGGTGTGTTTTAATAATTTAATAATGATGACTTCAGCTTCTCTACCCAGAGAACATCTGCCAATCAAAGAAAATTATATTGGGCTTGGTCAGGAATAGGAAATCTGATCTGCCCCTTCCAATTATCTCGCACTACTAGACCCATAAGCTACTAGGGCTGATGGGAGTACAATAGGATACCAAGCTCTTAAGCCTGGACCACAAGGACTGACAATATTATGATACATCCACCCCTGGTTTCACCAGTCCTCTGTACAAAGGTGTTTCATGTGTAGTTATTTGTAACTTGCTCACCAAATCCCCTAACCTTAGTGGCTGATTGGCAATGGTAATAATAGCAAATTTCTAGGAAGCCTGGGATTCCTCAGAAAGACATCTTGAAAGCATTGTCACCCACTGCTCTCCGAGACTCATAAAGTAGGCTCTTCACTGAGCTACTACTTCCATCAATAACTGAAGGATCAGAAGTTCTTATTAACCCAAGGTCAAAATAGTAGTAAACCTCCATCGATGTTGAAAAAGTCTCCAGCAATTAAGAAGAACAGTCAGATGAATTAAGGAAGCTAAGAAACTGTACCATGGAATTTCAAGGTTTACTTGCATACAGTTTAATGTTTGTTAAAAGTAACAGGTCATATACAGCTATCACAAGCAATTTCATTCAATATTGATCCCCCCCAAAAAGAGAGAGAGGGAGAGAGAGAGAGAATATGCAATAAAAGTAGGCACATATTGTTTTTGAGAAATGGTGATCATCCATTTCGTAAGCAATACAATGGTAAAAATCAATTGGCAAAATTATCTCAAACTTTATACTGATCGAAAAGTTAAAATGACAAAACATGTGAAAGTCAGCCTTTGGAAAGATTGCACTACGAAGATGGATGGGATTTTTACTTTTTTACCAATATTAAAAATTTACATTGCACAAGGTTTCCACTTCCTACATCATCACCCCCCCCACCCCTCTTTGAGCAATCACATTATGAAGTGTTTGCAATTAAAACAGGTCATCTGAAGGGCTTTTCCACTGGAACGAGCCCAATGGAACAATATTTGAATAGGCTGCTTAGTCAAGCTATATACTTGTTATTTTTCATTTTTAAAACACATTTTTTTTGCCAAACAGTTCCCAACATGGTCAGTTCTGCAAAGCGGCTTGTATTTCATGATCAATGGCCCTGACCTTCCTGTATCACTAAGAAGTGCCAGCAAATAAACCTCCACTATAGGACCACACGGGGCCTGAGTTAAAAGGTGGGGAAAAGTAATTTCAACATTGATGTTTTAATCCAAGACTAAAAATTGTTACAAAAACATTGATTCATTTTTTTTTGCTTGAATACACCCAATTATTCCTTCTGCCCAAGTTAACAAAAAAATTAAAAGGGAACGTTGAAATGTCTTTTAAAGAAAAAATTACAAAATTCTGTATTTAAGAATAGGCAACTGTACCTTTTTGCTATGTACTTTGGCCCTCATATTCCTAAGAAGTTAAGGCCTGATAATGTGACACACACACACCCAACACTCAATAAAATTTATATACATAAAAAAATTAAAAGTTTTATACATGATAACATTTCTTAATGTAGACACCAAATATAAAATCAAGCTCATTTCAGTTGGATTTGAGCAGGAAACATACCAAAGCTACAGTTAAATATGCAGACAGATTTAAAAATATGGATCCCTGAAGTCAACACAATTTTACTTCGGGTTGGACTTTTGGATCCACTGAAACAGAGAAACATGTCACTTTATGGTTTACACACATTGATTTTTAGGTTGGTTTTTTTTTTTCAAATTTAAGATTGTAGCTTGCAAAAAACATTTTGAGCTATGAAGGGGGGGAAAGGTCATTTATGTCATTTGCCAAGCTCAGTATTGACAATTCCAAATTAAGATAGCATAAATAAAAATATAAATCACAGTAATTGTATAGATGCAGCAGAGCAAGATGTAACAAGTAGTTTTATTTTCTTGTTGTAAATTAAGGACTACTCCTTGGTCCCCAAGACAACCATCTCTTTATATATCACAGCAACACTATTTAGCTACTGACTCCTTTTACACACACATATACACACCCCACCGCCCTTTCCTTCCCACACATTTTATCTCTTTTGGAGTACATATTCGTAACTGCAAGTTCAGTTTTAAAATCGCTGTTTAAATTCTGGGAAGTAATGAAGTATGAAACTATATCATAACACCACCTTAAGTGTTTGCTCTCTTAAAAAGGCCAGCACATGGCAAAAGCCCATGGCTATATATTTGAGGGCCTCCTGACCATAGCACTGATTTTGAAGTTCAAAGTTTACTTAATTAAATTATTGAAACAATGCAGCTTCTGAATTCATGCATTTATAGGCTGAGCCAGGTTTCTTCAGTGCATCTTGAGTTGCTGGTACAAACTCACTAGATACATATGATTGTATTCAAATCCAAGCATCCCTTTATTGGCTGTTTTTAAAGTTTTTGCTGGCACAATTCAGTTGTGTACCTCTGCTATATATTCCCATTAAAGTAAAAGACTTTACAAGATGAAGCCAAGCTAGTATTTCTTTGATAATGGCTGGTGTACAGTTTTTACTACCCTGCCTAGCATGGAAATTAGAGGCTAATAATAATCGAAATCATACTGCAAGACATTCCAAAGGCACAATATTAAGCAAGAGAAATTAAGAGATCTGCTCTCTGGCATCTGCGCATCTTATAAGAAGCTTCACATGCTACTTTGTCACTGTTTGCTTAACCATGGTTTGTTGAATAAGCCACAATTGGCTGGGCATACATATCATAATCCATGTCTGCTGAATCAGTCTGTTAAATAAGCTACAACTAGCATAGCTTTACAGAGTAACAGCTGGGGTTGCATAACATGCTAAGCCAGGCAGAAACTGTTATGCCATAGCATGATATATGAACCTAACCTAAGTCTCATTAATAATCACTTATTAATGTTTTTCTTAATTATATGCATATCAAATCACAGTGAAGGATTTGCCTGTGTTCTGAAATTTTCACTTAGTCCAATTGCATTACCCATGAACTAAAGTGTTGCATCTGTACCAAGCAAAGATCAATTTCAGCTTTTTTCCCGTTTTTAAGATGAAAACTCAGATTGCTGCTTTATCTTACCTGTGGGCTTGGTGTCAAGGACCAATATCCCAGGATTTATATTTTTCCCACATCATTAACACAACTGATAACAAAATTAGGACCAATTTATCTAGTATAGTAAGTCACATTAACTGATCTCAAGAATTATTACTGAAAGATCCTCTACAGTGGGTAAATCAAACAGAATTTTTGTTAACAATAAAAATAGGGGAGGAGGGATCAACATCTTAGTTTGTTATAGAAGTTGTGGAAGCCAAAAGGAACAGAGTATACCAAAACGAATTCATAAACACAAGAATCTGGTTTATCATCTCATTTCAATGGGATTTATACATTTGGAATCTTAATTCATATGCCAAGAATAATCAAATTGTGCAAATCATGATTAAGTGTTATGTCTTCACCAAATAAGAATTGTTGAAACATGATACAGTATTTCTATTGGAACACCATTCTATAATTTTAATCAGTTCAAAATAAGCCTCCTTTAACTTTTTAGAGTAATTTTATCCAATAAAAAACCCCAAGATTTCTCACAGTATAGAGGGGGAGATTTTCTCTAACAGTTTTTCAATAAGAAAATTTAATTTGTGGCAGCTGACTCATTTCTGACCTAACCAATTAAAGTCTATACATATCAAAACAAAACCAAAGTTACTTCATCGTTCAAAACTTTTAGAAATCTTAATTCAGTATATATAAAAGCAGTATAAAAAAGTGATTATGCAACACAGGCAAAATCCAGATCACTCTCACTAGAAGAGTTATCTACTAGATATCTGTATGAAAGCTATATGAAAACAGTAGCCACTGAAAACCCAGGGCAGGGCAGGATGCGATTCCAAGAATTGGATACACCAGTCTGGGATATCCTATCAGCTATGGAACCATTGTTTTTAGATTCAGGCACAGAATCCATATCCTGTTGTGGCTGCAAAATAACTGCTTCCACGCACCCAACATGGGTCAGAAAACCTGCAGAGTTGCAATCTGGGTCAAGCATAGTATCATTCGCGCAGATCAGTTGTGCTGTGGTGGCGGGGAAAAATAGCCCTATCTCATGAATCCTCCCTAAGGTCACCTGCTTAGATCCATGGTGGGAAGTTGTGCATTCATAGTATAAATTCTGATTGCCTTCCAATAAAACAATAAAACACCCCACTCATCTCACCATTTTACAAAGTGCTTCCGAAACTTGTCACATGTAACAAATGTTAGAGAAAACCCACGCAACTTATTTTCAGACCCTGCTTTTCTCTTTACTGAATTAAACTGAATATTGTTATGTTTGGTATTATCATTTCCAGGACAAAGTCCAGATTGGTCAAAGCAGAGTACCCTATACATATCTTTTCCACTCAAGTGCACCACTGGCTGTTGAAAACTAGGTGCCAGATAGATGAAGTGTTGTTTGATAGAGGGAACACTTTTGTTGACACAACAGAATACAAGCAAAGACGGTGTCCAAAAATTGCCTTTTGATCTTAAAAATGAGCACATGTACTGTAAAAGGAATAAATTATCAGCATACAAAGGTCAAACTCCATGAAGCCCTAATGATACACAATGTAAAACATACTGTTCTTGTACCTGCACATCATACCAATAGACTATTTAATCATAATTTGCTTCGGTACATTAATGATAGCCTTCCCCGACCTGGAAACCTCCAGATGTGCCCTTCCTAATCTGCAGACAGAATGGCAAACACATCTGGAGGACGTCTGATTTGGGAAGGATGCAGTATGAGGTGTAGACTGCTTCTAAATGCAAGTTCGATTCCTGTGCAAATTGCAATGTAGCTAGTCTTCTCAGTGCCAAAGTTAACTGTAACTTGATTATAATTGGAAGCATTTGACTATGATTTTTTTTCCTTTTTCGGCATGCTTATTGCTGTAAAAAAAGCCAACCTTATAAATCATTGCGCAAGTATTTTAATTAGATTTGCACACATTTCAAAAAATTCTATCGTGTGGCTCCCTGATCTTGGGGTCAATTCGGTTGTAGAAGAGTCAAGTGAAGAAGTCACTGAAGAGGTAAGAGATGCATCAGATGGTTTTGCTTGAACATCAGGGTCCGAGTCCTTCCGACCAGATCTATAATTAGTCACAGAGCCTGACCTTTGGGGAGTGGTAGTCCCCGATTTTCCTTCAATAATTTCATCTAGGGCAAGCAAAGAGAAGAATTTAAAGGCTAGAACAATTTGAAACATTAGTAAGAAAGACAAAATGTTAAGTCACCGTTCTATGCATCCGGAATGAACATTTTATCATTATTATTTTTTCTAATTGGTTGTACAGTGAGCTAGGTGTTTAGACTGTATTTGGCTTTCTTAATCCATCTAGAGCAGGGACATCAAACTGGATTTCCTTGAGGGCCAATCAGCATTGTAGTTCTCCTTCGTGGGGCGGAGGGGGGGATGGTTGCCTTCTACAGCACTCTGCCAGCCCAAACGGGGTACCCTGTTTTTGACCTCAATAGTCTCCTGCAGCACTCTGCTGGCCAAAATGGGGCACAGAAGGGCCATGCACTGTTCCCTTCCCATACCCCATTTTGACTGCCAGAGGCTATTGCTATTTCCAGGCCAGCCCCGCGGACCAATTTAAGCACCCTTGAATTTGACACCCCTGATCTAGAGAGTGCTTTCCCAGGTTCTGGGATAGGCAGATGTTGTTGTCTGATGGTGTTAAATGTATCATCCAAGGATGGGTGTAATTCCAACTAAAGGTGCCTTTTGCAACTGACTTATGGGGATTTTGTCAATGCCAATGGTGTTCAAGTGATGCTTTAGATCTTTTGAGAATGTGCCTATTTCTATTAATTATTATTAACATTTATTAGAAAAACTCTCCCCAATATTTTCCCATGTGGTGCCTGACGGTCGTATATGCGCTGACCACTAAAGCACATATTGTTATTCGTATGCAGATACTGGATGAATGGGAGAAGCAACCTGAGATCCCAGCTACTTTCTGTTGTACATACTCCTGGCCAGTTGGAGGATGATGAAAATATTGAGGACTCAGATTCAGATAGTGTTTATGAATTAGTGGTGGGCCCGGGGTTACAGGTAGTAGAACAGGTGAGAGGCCAGACACAGGATGGGGCTATGAGTTCAGGATCTAGCGAGGGAGAATCAGACGTTCGCTGGGTTAACCCTAAATTCAGAAGGGCCCAAAAACGAGAGGAATGAGTTAAATATTGTAGTGATGTATTTGGCACATCAGGGGGTCAGGGGGGGAAGAAGGGTGGAGTTTCAACGTTGCCGAAGAGAAATGGAGGTTTTTCTTGCTGCTCTGAAGTAAGCAAAAGTATTCTGTGTTGATTAACAGTCAGGGCTGCTGTTTTAGAAATCATGCTATTAGGAAAATAAATCTTGTTAAGTGAAGAAGGAGAAGGAATGTGAGAAATGCAGTTAGGGGAGATAACGGACCTGTATGAAATGTGTTTGAATTCCAGAAGAGCAGAGAAATAAATGGAGTTTCTTTATTCATGAAATAAAGCATTTAATAAGAGTTATTTGTAATTGCTAAATTTCTACCAGAAACCAGAACACTTTCTAGTTTAGTTGAGTTGAATTGGGTTGCATTAGTGTCACTGCACCTTGTACAACAAAATGTATGTTTGTATGTGTATTTGGTTTTGTATATTAAAGGGTTTTAATCTGCTTTTAGTATTGGGTTATTACTGTATACTGCCTATGATTGCTGTTAGCCGCCCCGAGTTTTCGGAGAGGGGCGGCATATAAATCCAATAAAACTAAACTAAATGCCATCTTCATTTTTATGGACTCATTTCTATTCATATGGATTTTAACTTTTGCATGAAATTTTAAATCAGCAGTGATGTGATCCACCATAAGCACCACAGAAAGCAGACAGTTTATCTTTCTTCCCCCTTTTATAAAAACTGATATATGCTATGTAAGAGGCTGCCTGCAAATAACCAGTTTGACGTACCATCAATGCTACGGAAGTCCAGTAGATAAGTCCTGCTATCCACCTGGTATAACTGCAGGCTCATTTTGGAATATGTGCCTGTTATTGGATTCTTTCTCCGAACACGCAAGTAGTATGGATTTACAACCTAGGAAAACAAAATAGAAACTTAACAGAAAACATCAAAAGAATTATTACACTGATTGTCATTATCTCTATTTGAAAATCACCATTTGCAGGGAGACAATATAAGCAATCTCACCTTCCATTCATAATCCAATTGCTTGATTGCCCGGCAAACTTCCGCCATTATATCATTTGGCCGACTCTGACTCCGAATTCCTAAATGCCATTTAGCTCTTCTGACCCCCTGATGTTTGGATTTTTGGGGATTTAGCTCATCGAGTGTATGGCGTGACCTTGGTACTTCAGCAACTAAAAACGGCACTCTTTCAGGGTGAGGTCGGGAGAAATGGTCATCAAGAAAGGAATCTGGTGGGCTTGTAGCTAAGTAGAAGTCTTTCGCTTCATTCATTATTCTTCTATTATCTATAATGAGGTGATAGGCCACCGCTAACGGATCCTGATGATTGCGATTATATAAGCAGCCTAGCACTTCCTCCTCTGTACATTCAAACTTATCACAGACTTCTTTTAAGGCTTCATCATCAATCATAGTTGAACTATAAGAAGGATCTTCAGGAAAGAGGTACTTGGGGAGGTCTTGTTTAAACCATTCGTGTTCCCTAGATGAAAGCAAGAACCATTTTAAAAGCTAGTCGGTTCAACCATTTTGGTTCAACCATTTTGCCATGTTTTACTGACAGAACATGCAAAGTATACAGAAAATCACTTCCTATTTCAATCCATGTATGGATTTGCCAGAACTTAAAATTAAAGTCCAATTAGATGCTGTGACTGTAGTATTAATAATCACCAGATTCAAACATAATCTTTTAAACAATATTCTCTTCCCTTTTAAAAATCTGAAGATCTTAGCATCAGATTTCTCGCTGGTATAAAATCGCCTTTATAATTAAAACAGGCAGTTGGAATAGGTTACAGTACTACACTTACAAAAATATTTTAAGTTTTTCTTTAACCACTACAGTGGAACTATTCCATATTAAAGTTATTTGCAAATATTCAAATAATAATTAAACATAATATGTTACATTTTATATTTTTAAAACTCAGCAAAGGAGTTTAAATATCAAGCCTGGAAGTGAGTTTTCTGATTTGCTACCCTGTTTCCCCGATAGTAAGACACCCCCAATTGTAAGACGCATCGAGGGTTTCAGGGGGGTCGGCTAATATAAGCCGTACCCCGAAAGTAAGACATATGTCTTACTTTCGGGGAAACACGGGGCTATTGCCGGGGGGAGCCCGATGACGTCGCTTCCAAGCTCCCCGCACGCCCCTCGCCTTCGCCTCGCCGCGGCGCCACCACCTCTTCCCCGGCTTGGCAAAGCGAAGGACGGCGCTGGTCCGAAGCGAGCCGAGTGGGCGGCGGCTTGCAGCGAAGGCGCTCATCCCAGCAACCGAGTCCTGCCGAGGCTTGGCTGCAAGCGGCCAGTGAGGCCGACCAGCTCCGAGGCGAGCGGCCGGAGCTGCGCCCTCCTTCGCCCGCCTCCTTTCCGGCAGGCAGGTGGGGCTGCCCAACTGCGCAGAGCGGCTCCTCCCCTCCAGACACACGCTTCCCCGACACGCGTCTGTGGCTCCACGCGTGCACGCCGCTTGGAGCCCTGAGGTTGAATTTGGAAAAGGGCTCACGAGGCTCCTGTCCCGCGGCTGCCCTTCTGGACTCTGGGGAGATGCCTTCGGGAACGCGACCCTTTCAATTTTTTTCCAATGTAAGACATACCCCGAAAGTAAAACGTAGTGGGGCTTTTGGGGGTAAAAAGAAAGTAAGACACTGTCTTACTTTCGGGGAAACACGGTAGTACACTGGAAAAGGCCTTCTAGTTCAGGACCCCCCAAACTTATCAACTTTAAAACACACTTCTTTTTTTTAAATGGGAGGGAGAGAGAAAATTTGGAACAGGAATGCTTTGTCTTACAGAAATCTCAAGTGCCTATTCCCACTTAAACTGCTCCTCCAGAAACTCCCAAATGGAATGAAAATTAGGCCAGTTTTTCAAACATTTTTAGGGGCCCTGAAACAATGAAGCAAAGAAGTTTCATTACCAAACTAAGTAAACATCATCAGAAATAGATGTTTTCTATTCATATGCAGGGCTAACTGTCAGGTAACCTAAAACAAACATAACATCAGAGTGTATTGGACTCAACTTTTGATCCAATTTTCTTTTGATTCAACTCAGCCTAATCACAAAATGACCAAGCGAATGTGAAGCTAATGATTGAATAAAACTTTTTAGATGATAATTGCCTCCCTGATGGAATCAGATGCTGTAAGATACCTTATATCTTTCACCGTTGCTCTCTTCATAGGATCCACCTGTAGCATGTGTTTCAAGAGACTAATTACTGCTGAATTTAAGTATTGAGGCGTATAAAAGATACCATCACATATCTTCTTAAAAAGTGTTGGCACATGATCATCATCAAAGGGAAGGGTTCCACATAATAAAGCATAGAGAATAACACCACTGCTCCAGATATCTACTTCTGGCCCTGCGTATAACCTGTAAAATGGAGATCATAATATTTTTTCCAAGCAAAAAACACAACATAAGCAACTGTTACACTGGATTGTTAGCCTTTTAGCAAATGTTTGTGAAAGGCTACTTAAGCACTAATATTCATGCAGTTAACATCCTGATTTGTTATATAAAATAGAACAAAACTGGTAAACTGAGCGAAAGAGAATAGTCAGAAAGACGAAGGCCTTGACCTGGTTTGGGCAAATATAATGGGCTGATATCTGATTAAGTCCAATACTATCTCCTGATTTACACATTGATGGCAGGATACAGTCTCTCCCCTTCTCTGAACAACGTTCTTTCTAACATATTTTGCTTAATCTAGGATTAATCAGCATGTCTAAAGCAGCAGAACCAAGCCTTCAAGTTTCACAGAGTAGTTAAATGCAAGCTTTGATTATTTTAGCCCTCATTAGCATTATGTAGTGACCGATTTAAGGTAAGAGGTATAGGAAATTTAAAGTAAATATAAGACGGAACCTCTTGCCCACTCCTGACTTTATTAGCTGCAGTTAAAGCATAGATCCATGATGGTGAACCTATGGCATTAATGCCAGAAGTGGCACACAGCGCCCTCTGTAGGCACACAAGCTTTCACCACAATTCAGTTTTGCCATGCATGCGCGTACGCCTCCCACCAACCAGCTACTCTTCGGGTCTGACGCACATGCGAGGTGGACATGCATGGGGGCAGGGCGCATGCGGGAGCACATGCGAGGGCTGCACACATGCATGGGAGCCAAGCGCACATTGCATTTTGGGTGTTTGGGTGCACTTTGGGCACTCAGTCCAGAAATGATTAGCCAACACTAGTATAGATCATATCTAAGGAACTGTTCTGAGGTTAAAAACAAAATATGCTCATGAGCTCCTTGAATGAAGAGTGTAGTTCAAATTCAATTTATATTCAGCGATTTGACATACAATCATAGAACTGTGTATAGAGTAATCTGGGAGCCCTGAAAGCATTTTCAAAGTACCAATAGCCTTTTATCAAATTGCACCTAAAAATTAAAATGGCAGAAAGAAATCCTTATACAGTGATACCCCGTCTTACGAACTTAATTCGTTCCGTGACCAGGTTCGTAAGTAGAAAAGTTCGTAAGACGAACCTATTTTACCCATAGGAATCAATGTAAAAGCAAATAATGTGTGCAACCCCGTCCCCAAAGTCACCCCTTTTGCCTCGCACCGCTGGGAAACCCCACCTCTGGACTTCCGTTGCCAGCCGAAGCGCTAATTCTTGCATTGCTGGGATTTTCCTGAGCCTCCCCTCGCTGGGTTTCCAAGCACGCCGGCAAAAATGAAGGGAATCCCAACGAGGGGAGGCTCAGTGAAATCCCAGCAATGCAAGAATGGGTGCTTTGGCTGGCAACAGAAGTCTGGAGGCGGGGATTTCCAGCGAGGGGAGGCTCAGGGAAATCCCAGCGCTTCGGCTGGCAATGGAAGTCCGGTGGCAGGGCATCCCAGCAGCGGCGGCTCAGGTTCGTAAGGTGAAAATAATTCGGAAGAAGAGGGAAAAAAACCTTAAACACTGGGTTCATATCACGGAAAGTTTGTATGAAGGGTTTGTAAGACGAGGTGTCGCTATAATCTGGAAAATGTTATTTCTGACAATATACATCATGCTATAATTATTCTGAGGCAAAAAGGCAACCAGTCTTGGGTTCCTGTCTGATTGCAGGTGATTTTGCTACTTCAATCAAAAGACTGGAGGTTTTTTGTCTTCTTCTAGGGTCAGGTATTTGTATGTAAAACATTTAAAATATTGGCAAAAGGGTATCTTTGAACTTAGGCATGTTAGAAATCAGTTTGCATATCATGGTCCAACAGAGAAGTACCCTCTTCTACCTCCTAAGATCCTTGCGAAGATACTTTCGCATTGTGGTTGACAGAAAGACAATATATACAATTATATTAAATATATTAATCGTATTAAAACTTATTACAGTAATTGTATTCCAACTTTATTATTAAAATTTAGGTATAATTAAATGAAAAGCGAGTCTAAAGCAGATTCTGGCTTGCCGTTCAAAAGTTGTCCTCAGCCCATAAAATCTTGGGCATCAGTGACTCAACACAATGTGCACATGTCACAGCAGCCTTTGACTTCTAGGCTCTTTCCCCCTCATCTCCTCCTCACTGATTGAATGAGTTTGGAAGCTTTTAATTTGCATTTTTTAATAGTTTGCCATAATATTCAGAGAAAAAAAAATCATGTTTAACAACGATAGTTAATAAATGTCTAAACTCACATTTTAAAAGTCTAATCTGGCTTGTTCGAAATACAATTTTAAAAGCTAAAATTAAAATTCCAGAAGTCCTGGTATGCAGGAGGATAATAAAAATGAGATATTGTATGAATTTGTTTTGATAAGTCATGGTTTGATGTGACGTGTGATCACAATCGTGGTCTTGTGCACAGACACAGTTAAAATAAAATAAAAAGAAGCCATCAAAGCCAGGAATTTCAAATTTCCAAACCTGGAAGTTTCTCAATCTACCTTGCAGCTTTAACACTGAAGAGCAGGGCTTTGATTTTGAGAATACATATATACATTTATCCAAGAAGAGAAACTACCTTCCTGAAATTACTTCTGGAGCAGCGTAGTTAGGAGAACCACAGCTCGTTCTTAAAAATTCTCCATCTGACATCATATTTGAGAGACCTGAAAATGCACAAAAGTACAAATGAACACCCATAAAAAAGATTAACAGATATTTAACCTTTTCGCGGGGAGAATGCATCATACCCTATTCAATGACAGCACTACAGGCTGAAATAAAATTAGAATCATATGTTTAATTTTAAAAAAATGGTTTTCTAAATAGAAATTAATATTGAAAAACCTCTATAAAATTTTGACAAGAAAAAGAGTTATGAAAAAGACAAAATGCCTTTATTCTAAGTAGCTAGTATGCAAATGCCAGGTGAGGAAAATAAAGAAAGAAAATTGCATTACTTTTTTTTAAAAAAAATCATACTTGTTTTATCAACTTTGTTGGCAGCTCAAATATTTCCTTGAATCCAATTTAATTCAATTTATTGGATTTATATGCCGCCCTGAGTTTTCGGAGAGGGGCGGCATATAAATCCAATAAATTGAATTGAACTGAATTGAAATCAAGTATAACTACTGGGAAATTTGTGATTACACTGTTGCTTCTAGAATGTTTGTTTAGCTTACAGACCTGTAATTTCCTGGAAGTATGACAGCTAAGTATAAACCTCTTTTTAGATTTTCAAAATCAATAAAAATTTGCTAGATGCCGCTATCTAACAGAAGTTAAATAAGATAAACTACCGAAGGGGCTTAACTTTACAACAGGAAATCGTGCTCAGTGAAACTTTCATAATTCAAGGGTTAAGTATAATTATCTAGAGTCAGGCAGATGAGATAAGAATCTGTGTGTCTCTGTGTGTGGTATGTGTAATGCGTGAGAGAGAGAGAGACAGAGAGAGACTAGACAGGAGAGAGAAGAGAAAAGAGAGAGAGCAAGAATCCTTGCTCAACCTGATGCTTTTCAAATGTGTTGAGCTTCAAATCTTATAATCCAAATACAAAACAAAAGGGGATTAGGATTAGGGTTACTGAATTGTTTCTATTGCATACCTAGTAATATCAACCCAGAAACAGAAAGTTATGACATATATTTTAATCAAATTAAAAATCTAGACTTCAAAGAATGTAAAATTTAATTAAGAGTTCTGCTTTTCACATTTAATATTTATTTTAATTAAAACATCTATATAGTTGCATTGTTCAATGCATGTTTTTTAATCCAAAAATCCAAATTTAATTTTAAATGAACCTGGACCCAGTGAAGCTGAGCCATTAACAGTAAGAAAAATATTAGCTTCCTGCAATCAGCTCTTTTCATCCACAATCAATCCATTTTATCATCTATCAGCATCCCTTAGTCTTTCATTCTTTCCCTTGGGGAATTAGCTTGTAGGTTTTTCTACAAAGGTCTGTGGCCACACAAGATGTTTTTGTTTATTTTCCAAATAAAGTATGGAGAAAACTTTTCCCATAAGGTGCATGGAAGTGAGACAAAACCTATCTCTGCTCAGGAAAATGTAGTAGAGCAACCAAGTCAGGGCAATGGAATATTAGCAATTACATTGCCAATGAAGGATTCAATATTGTGGGCTCCAGGCCAACAAGTTACAATCCTGTTTAGAGGTGGGAGCTGTGGTTTGATCTAGGGCTAGGCTAAATGCCTGATAAATGACTCATGTTTATTGTGGGAAGTAGAAAGAAAATAATGAATACTTTGTGAAAATTTATGGAGATTTGGGTTTTGTTAAGTGAAAGAGAGACTACGTTATCCACTGTGAACAGTAAACTTGCAAGTCAGCTTATCAACGGAAGAAAAACAAACAAGGAATTTTGCTGCAAGTCCTTGCTTTTTATTCTAAAGAGTATGAGTGAGAGATAGAGGCCGAGGAAGAATTTAAAAAACCCTGACTAATTAAAATCAATTAAAATCATACAAGACAGGATATGAAAAGTTCTCTAAATGATCATAGCAATAGCACTTAGACTTATATATTGCATCACAGTGTTTTTACAGCCTTCTCTAAAAGGTTTGAAGAGTAAGTCTATTGCCCTCAACAATCTGGGTCCTCATTATACCCACTTTGGAAGGATAGCAGGCCCAGTCAACCTGGAGCTTGGTGATATTCGAATTGCCAAATTGCAGGCAGCCGATAGTCAGCAGAAGTAGCCTGTAGTACTGCATTCTAACCACTGCACCACCGTGGTTCTTATAGCAAATTTCTCTATTTCTCTTACCCAGATATTTTGGTCTGTGGTTTCTGTGAGCGTCAGAGCCTGATTCTATTTTCTTTATTCCTGGTTAAAAATTATTTTTCCCTGTTGTAGCTCCACAGCTTTTGAGGTTGCTTTAAATCGTGCATAAGTGCACTTTTGTGCCTAATGTCCCTGTCCCACTGTCTTATTATCCTTTCTATTACTACGTTCTACTTACGTTACGTTATGTTATGTTAATATGTACCATAATACTATACTTGTTTGACAAATAGATAGATAGATAGATAGATAGATAGATAGATAGATAGATAGATAGATAGATAGATGTGTAGATACAAGAGCATTTTGTCACAATAATATAAATAAAGTGAACATCAATTCAAGGTAAAAACCTGAACTTAAAAGCAAGAGTAACAGCTACATTAAACCACACAGTTCCTAAATCGACAAAGAAATGTTCAATACTAGAAATAAAAGACCTCTCTCGGCTTCAACACAGGCATTTGAATCTTAACTCCCGACAAACAAGCAAATGATAAAGACAGGTTTTAAACAGAACCTACCAAAATCAGCAATCTTGGCATTCATGTGTGCATCAAGTAGTACATTTTCAGGCTTCAAATCTCTATGGACCACCATGTGCCTATGACAATAATCCACACCAGAAAGAATTTGCTGGAACAGACGTCTACTCTCCTTTTCATCAAGCTAATTATTAGGGGTTGGAAGGGGGGGGGAGAGATGGGATGAGACAAGAAGTACATTTTTTAAAAAATGCATACACCACAAACTGTCTCAGCATTAATACCAAAGGGGAATGTTTTACAGCATAATCAGAATGCCCAATGGGATTTTTAAAAGAAAGTGTATTTGAAAGAAAATGGTAAGAAAAAAAAAAGAATAAGTAAAATTAGGCAAAAGGAGGAAAGCAATTTCTGAGCTTAGCAGTTTTCATAAGCTGAATGATGTTCTTTCGTGTTCGAAGAAGACCTTGACATCTAATGGGGTGTGGGCTGTATGCGCTGTGTTCACAGGTGGCTGGATAAGGCCTATAAAGGCATGAAATGTTCTGCCACATGTTGGGCAGACATGCGTGGGCACCATTGTTGCAGTATTTGCAGTTCTGGCTTTGCGGAGTGATCGCTTATCTTCTGCTATGAATGTTCTTCTGCCTTTAGATGTCTGGCAGCCTTGGTGGATCAGCATGTGTCATGTTGGTCGATCTTGTGCCAGTTTCCCAGGAGGTGGTGTCGATATCAAGGGACTTGAAGGAGGCTTTCAACGTGTCTTTGTATCACTTCTTTTGTCCCCCATGTGATCTCTTTCCTTCAGACAACTCACCATAGCGGAACTGTTTAGGGATGCGATGGTCTGGCATCCTAGCAACATGGCCTGCCCAGCTTGTCTGGGCTTTCATCAGCAGGGGGGGGATTGATGGCAGGCCTGCTCTGGAGAGAACCTCAGTGTCAGGCAACTTATCCTGCCACCGGGTCCTCAGAAATGGTTCAATTGCCTAGTATTTCTCCTGTATATAGTCCAAGTCTCACTGGCATACAACAGGGAAGTTAGCACTACTGCTCGCTAAACTTTGAGCTTTGTAGCAATAAAAACATAATAAATAAAAACAGTCAAGATGACAGCCACAGCTATAAAACCAAAAATGCAAATCTGGCGGGGCTGTGTCATGCGTGTCAGTAGGAGCTGGTTTCAGAGGGATAATTTTAAGAAATGACTGTCTATAGAAATATTTTAAAGTTTCAGTTTAGTTTTTGTGGGAGTCCAGATTCAAAATAATAGAAAATAGTACTTGCTAATTTATGGCAAGTTCTGAAGAATGTGGCAGCTTATTGCCTAAGTGTTCCGCAAGCAAGGAAGCATTTACTTGGTCACTCCTACAAAGTGTGCAATTGAGATTTTGTTCATATTATATAGAGAAAAGACCAACACTCACAAGAACAGGTGATGCATCATGAGCACAATTTTGTACAAAGTCTCTGGGGGCTTAATTGAACTAACTGTGTGTAAAAGAAGAATGCAAGTGTTCAAAATGAAAAGCTGACACTTTTGGAGAAATTAGACATGCCTTACCTTTCCATTTTTACAGATATAATCAAACAGTTCTCCTCCTGAAACGTATTCCATCACCATAAAAATGTCAGACGGTGTGCTGATAACCTGGTATCTGAGAGAAGCATTTAATTAATTTGCTAATATATATATTCAGTATATGAAATTAAAGAGGTCTTCAAAAACTACACATAGATGAGTAGCCCTACCACATAAAGGTTTAAAACAGGATTATTCCCTCATGATCAACATTCCCTCACCACCAAAAGTATTCAAAAAAAGAAAAAGTTTAATTTCATGGCTCCTATTAATTAACGCTATGGTAACATTTTTACAGCAATTGCTATAGCAGCCTAAACATTACCAGGATTTAAAGCAATTCAGTAAGGAAAAGACTCCCCATTAGACTCAAACATTCCTCTTCCTATTGTTAAATTTTAACATAAAGCTGGTAACAATAAGACAATTCATGAATGCTACTTGATCTGGAATTGATCAGTTGACCATATATAAAAACCCAAATTCATAAGAAAGGGAGAATCTATAGAAGCCTATTTTTTCAAAGTTCGCTGCATAAAAATCAATTTCAGAAGCACACACAGATAACTGCTATTCCAAGGACCAAACCCCATAATAGGTGAGAAAAACAAGATGACTAGGGGAAGTTTCTGCAATAAGCCAACCGCTGCATTGCTAAAGACCTTTGTTCTCTAACCACAAAGGATAACCTTTCCTTTACTCAGATAACAATCACTGCATTTTCTCATCAGGCAAAAACACAGAGCAACACTGGCTTGAGGCTCCCAAGGCAATTATTACATACCATTAAGTCTCTAGTGAAAGCAGGGCCAGTTTGTCAACCCAATTTTTGGCAAAAGGAACCTTATCTCTTATTAGGTAAAAGTATTTCAAGCCTTCCTTGTTACCATCAAATACATCACTTCTCGGGCACTGAGGAAGCACTATTCATTTTCATTACTGGGCGGGCTGCCAATAATCCTTTATTGGACATTGAAGTCATCAGTTTCTCAACTCTATCCAAATTATAAATGGTGGTCTACTATTAGTGGTTTATACCACAGTAAGCAAATAGGACTGTACCTGAAAAACAGGCTACATTTCTTTTATCTATTGAACAAGAACACCCAGTCTCTCGAGAAACACCCCAAATAAGAGAGCTTATATTCTGAAAGAAACTTACAGTTTAATTATGTGTGGATGCCGAAAAAGTTTCAAGTTCTGAATCTCTCTACGGATTTTCCCCACAACGTCAAGACTCCGAATTTTCTGTCTATTCAAGATCTTCACTGCAACTTTGTGCCCCGTCAGTTCATGTTTGCCAACTGCAAGAAACATAAACAAATATTAACAAAAAGCACACTGCATAAAGTCACTGTTTGCTGAACCAGGGGTCAATGAATAAGGGGGGGGGGAAATCGGCTGATTTCATACAATTTACACAAAAGCAGAAACTATCATTTATAGACCTCTGTGGTTAGATTGAGACAATAAGCTCAAAGAAACTACATTGTGATTTTGTAACGATGTTTTGACTATTTTGTCAAGAAAACAACATGTGCACACTCCTCTAGTCACCAGAAGTCAAGAGAATTCGTTTTTATCCAGAGAATGTTATTTGGCAGAGTAAAGGAGGAAGTGAAGGATTCTGAGAGAATATTGTGTGCAGAATATACCATTTTAAGGATAGAATACTTCACATCCACAAACGAAATTCTGTTCTGGAAATCTACAGGACCATTCTTTTAGGGACCAGACCAGCATAGTTTTGGGGAGAAGGGAAGTGGGGTGAAAAACTCTGCCCTCAGAACTGTGTATGTTGCACATCTCGTAAGCAGTCTTTTAAAATGGCTGCCAGGAGAGAGACATTAGTTCTTGCTAGGCCGAATGTGTAAATGAGTTTAAAAAGATGACCTTGATAGAGATACAACATGTCCATTACTAAAGCGACAAGGGGAAAAAATACTTAATGGCTCAAGAAGAAAGTACGTGCATACTTTCGGGTAACGCTTCTCTAATTCCCCAGGCTTTTATATTTTATGTTTGGTATGTATGTGTTGTATGGTTTTAATTGTTGGGGTTTTATATATCTTTTTCTTTTAATATTAGATTTGTTCTACTGTTATATTGCCTTTTATTATTGTTGTGAGCCGCCCTGAGTCTTCGGAGAGAGGCGGCATACAAATATAATAAATTATTATTATTATTATTATTATTATTATTATTATTATTATTAATTCACATTTTATAGGGATTTTGGGTGGAGGGGGGTAGAGACACACAAGGAAAAGAATGGATCAGAGTTAAGCTTGCAAGAATGGTGTCCAAGTAACCCCACCAAAGGACTCAAATTACTTTTATTAACGTTGTCTAAAATATCAGAAGCTTGCAAGCCTGATATGTTTTATCCCTAGCCTCGTAGTGTACTTCCCCAATTCTCAAACTCGGTTTTTGCCTCAAGATAGTGATGTGTTAATTGATGGTGAACCTTTTTTCCCTCAGGTGCCAAAAGCATATTTGAATGCACTACCACGCACGTGTAAGTGGCCACACCCATAATTTAATTTCTGGGAAAGGCGAAAGCAGCCTTCTCCACCCCCTCCCCCCCCCCGCAGAGGCCCTCTGAAGGCCGAAAATGGCCCATTTCCCAACTTCCAGTGGGCCTGGTAGGCCCATTTTTCGCCTTTCCCAGGCTCCAGAAGTTTCTCCTGCCACCACCACTCCGAGGCCAAAAACGCCCACCGAGAGCCTCCGTGTGAGCTGAAAATCAGCTGGCTGGCATGCACATGTGCACTGGAGCTGAGCTAGGCCAACGGCTCGTGTGCCGGCAGATATGGCTCTGCGTGCCATCTGTGGCACGCATTCCATAGGTTCACCATCACTGTGTTAAGAGATTTGTCATCTGTCCCTTATCAGGAACAGATTGCTCCTAGTAGCCTAAAGCAGTGATGGCGAACCTATGGCACAGGTACCACAGGTAGCAGGCGGAGCCATATCTGCTGGCATGCAAGCCGTTGCCCTAGCTCAGCAACGAGTGTGCCGGCCAGCTGATTTTTCGCAAGCACGGAGGCCCTGGGAAGGTATTTTTGGCTTCCAGAGAGCTCTGGGTGGATGGGGAGGGCATTTTAACCCTCCCCCAGCTCCAAGGAAGCCTTTGAAGCCTGGGGAGGGCAAAACACAAACATATTGGGCCTACCAGAAGTTGGGAAACAGGCCATTTCTGACATCCAGAGGCCTCCTTAGGACGGGGGAAGCTGTTTTCACCCTCCCCAGGCATTGAATTATGGGTGTGGGCACTCACATGCACAATAGCACATGTGCAAACTCTTTCGGCCCCCAAAGAAAAAAAGGTTCGCCATCACTGGCCTAAAGAGTTCTCTGTGGAAATTTTGGGCCTGTTTTTTTAGGGAAAGTTCTTCAGAAGTGTGGTTTGCAGCTCATGGAAGAAAATAAATTGTCTTCCAAGTCAGGTTTCAGGCTGGGGTTAGAGCACTGAGAAAACTTTGCTTGTGCCTGTACATCAGGGGTCTCCAACCTTGGCCATTTTTAAGACTTATGGACTTCAATTCCCAGAATTCCTCAGCCAGCAAAGCTTCTGGGAATTGAAGTCCACAAATCTTAAAAGTGGCCAAAGTTGGAGACCCCTGCTATAGATAACCTATGGCAGATTTGGAATGTGGGTGGTGTACTAGCTTGATCAAAGTATCCATCTGAACTAAAAAGTAGATTTTCATGGTTCATGGTATCCATCTGGAGGAGGGGAGGGGGGAAATAAGGGCCACATTTTTACAATGTTTCTCTTTCTGGGTGATTATGAGGTGGGGTGGGACTTTCCCATGGCCTTTATTTTGCAGGAGCCTCTGGGTTCCCACAAGTATCCAAATAGCAATTTAACACCTAAGTGAAACTGCTAGAGAGGTAATTAATTACAAAGGGCTAAGTATTTTCACTATGCTGATAACTCAAATACCTGTCTCTGTTCTGAACTATCCAAGTGATGGGCCATTTGTGGTTGTGAGGGTCTGAATGGGAATAACAGTCCTAACAGGACTAATAAGACTGTGATTTAGGGTTCTCCAGATCTAGAACTCTTTCACTAAACATAGATGGGGTAACACTCATGCAGACTAGAGTTGGTGCATAATTTGGCTATCTTTCTGGACTCACAGCCCCTGCTTGAGAAATAAGACGGGAGCCACAAAGGCCTTTGCACAAATCCATTTTTTGTGATGAATCCTGGATTACCAGGCTCTACTTGTGATAAATCATGCCTTGGTCGTTTCTCCATTGGATTCCTGTGTCCTGCTCTGCACACGACAGTCTTTAAAAAGCACTGGAAGATGTAGATGCTTAAGAAGACGTAGATGCTCGAGAATTGATAGATTGTACACTTGCGTATTTATGTGTAATGCCACTCATACATAGCTTCATTGGCTTGGACCAGCAGATTTCTGTGTTCAATTTAGGATGCTGTTATTTAAATTTAAGTTTAATTGGATTTGTATGCCGCCCCTCTCCGAGGACTCTGAGTGGCTCACAGCAAATATAAAAGGCATAGCAATACAGTTTATCCAATTAATATACTAAAAAGATATTTTAAAATTCTAACTTAAAACCTTCATTAACATTCATTCAATAAATAACACTAAAACATTCGATGGTCGGGGGGGAAGATCTAACGACGCCAGGCCTGGCGGCAAAAATGAGTTTTTAAACTCTTTCGGAAGGCAAGGAGGGGGGGGGGCAATGCGAATCTCCGAGGGAGCTGATTCCAGAGGGCCGGGGCCCCCACAGAGAAGGCTCTTCCCCTAGGCCCCGCCAGCCGACATTGTTTGGTCAACGGGACCCTAAGTTGTGTCACCTTTAAAGCTGGTGGCACATACCCTGGTTACTTGTGGGGTTACAGGTGGATATGTTCCAAGCAGTAATGGGCCCCACCCGGTATGAATGGGATTGGTGATCCATTAGGACTTTTTAGTGGGCTCCGGAGTTCGGAGCAGGCGGGGTGCATGCCTGGCATATGTATGTGCGCCCCTGCGTGAGATTTTGCTTCTGTGCATGCGCCCGAAGCCAAATCTCTTGCTTCTGTGCATGCTGACCTCAGGAACCCGGTACTGGTAGGAAAAGGTAAGTGGAGCCATTCACTGGTTCCAAATCCCTTCTATGAAACAGTATTATCAATAGGATCCAAGAAATATGTCTTCTCTATTGATGCACCTTCCTTATGGAACACTCCCACCCATGGTACTCTTGAGACTCTGACAGGGTAGATTTGATTTAAATCAAGTCAGTTTAAATCACGATTTAAATCAGGGCTCTCCAACGTTGGCAACTTTAAGACTTGTGGACTTCAACTCCCAGAATTCCTCAGCCAGCAAAGCTGACGTTGAAGTCCACAAGTCTTAAAGTTGTCAAGGTTGGAGAGCCCTGATTTAAATCACCAGTAAAAAGGCTTGGTTTAAATCAACTATATTTAAACCATACTTTCAAATGAGCAACTGTCATCCCTGTCCCACAGCAGCTCCTCCTCTGACCCTCCTTGACTCACGACAGTCCCAAAACATAACTAAGATCCATTTAATGCTGAAATTATTAATAGAATAGATTTTTACTCCAAAAGCATTTCATTAAAATGATAGTTAGATAGATTTTTACTCCAAAAGCATTTCATTAAAATAAATTTAATAACATATGGAAAAAAATCTGATTTAAATAACAAAATTTGATTTTTTAAAACTTTTTTTTAATCATTGAATTTTATCCACTCTGGGTTCTGATGATCCCAATTCTGTTGGCCTGTTTTATGTTCTGTGACTGTTTTGCAAGTAATGTAATTGTTTTAGAAAAAAGTACCTTCTGGCAATGTTAATCCACTGAAATAATTTACTAGGAGAAAGAGCAGCATTTGATTCCTTAATTGAGAGTTCTGTCCTCAAAATCCAAAGTAATCAGATTATCATCATTTTCTCCATCATTTGTATTCGGAAGCAGAATAGGGGGGAAAGTATAACAGATAAACCTTCCTTTAATCATTATTCACCTCACTGTGTCCAACCAACCATCTTAGGAGTTCTGAGAGGGGGGTTGGGGAGGAAGCATCTCACTTATCAAATTAGTTTAAGGACTCTATTTTCGTTTAGGGAAAAGATGAGTTAATTTTTTCTATTTCTCCCTGCGCTTATCGTTTATAGTCTGTTCCACAGGTGTCAAACCTGATCGCGTCATGTGACATATCGAGAAAAAAGTGACAGGAACATTTTTCACATTGACAGCCATTGCAGCATTCCTGTTAGAATATAGAGCCCTTGTTAACAAGTCACTCAATGAATAGTCATAGCAACTAAGTCAACCAATGAGAGTTAAACACACCTGAGTCTGTGCAGAGAATCAAAACTGAGAAGCTTAAGGCTGGGTGTGGCTCAGTCTGCACTCCCTTCTCTGCACTCTCTGCTCTCTTGTCCACTCTGAACTCTGTTGAAACAAAACTAACTGTTCTCTGCTGTTTGTAACTGCCTGAAGAAATAATATACTAACGGTTTTGCAAATTCATCTGTTATTGTGTTTATAAAGAAGTTACTGAATCCAGCTGACTCAGTCATCAATGTGTGCTTCTGGTTTTGATTTTGCAACAAACTTTAATAATTCCCATGGCCACATGATCAGAATTTGTATGTGTGGCGATTGGCATGTCTTTATGATGGTTGGGGTATCCTAGGGTCATCTGATCATCTTCTGACAAAGCAAAATCAATGGAGAAGCCAAATTCACTTTATAGCCATGTTATTAATTTAACAACTGCAGAGATTTAGTTAACAAATGTGCCAAGAAATGTTTGTACAATGGGGCAAAACCCACTTAACAATTGTCTTGCTTAGCAAAGAGAAATGTTGGTCTCAATTGGGATCATAAGTCAAAGACTACTTGTGTATATTTATAGTATCTAGGCATGCAATAGATATTCCATATTTGATTTGTGTATGCTTTGTTAACAATGAATCTTAATGAATCTACCTACCAGCAGGAAGCAATATAGAAGGAAAGAATCTCATATGCCCACATGACTTGCAATAATCAGATCTCATACAGATACTCGGAATTACAATTTTTATGAACAGTATGACGTAACACGGAAAGATGAATCAAAAGTTCACTGAATACATCTTGGAACTACTCAGTTCTCCAGAACAATAAAATGCAGCTCCTTGACTTTTAAAAACAAAAAATAATCCAGCCTGCTACAAGTACTGTACATAATGCACAAATAGATGTCACTGCCCTTGAGCACTTTGCCTCAGGAAGTCCTAAAGAATAAAAATGGGGTTGTCTATAAAAATGGGAGATCTGCCAAAACAATGAAAAACTTGCCGAAACAAAGAAAATAGCAAGCCTGCAAGTTTAGTCTAAGGCTATATATTTCAACTTGGAGACAGACAGATATACCTGTTAGGACAAGGATACCTCAAAGAGAAATGAAGCCTCCTTGATGTAATCCTGCAAGGAACCAAACAAAAGCTCAGTTTTTACAGTCTTACCTTATTCTTATTATTGACCAGACCAAATTGTATGTACAGTGGTACCTCTACTTACGAACATAATTCATTCCATGACCAGGTTCTTAAGCAGAAAAGTTTGTAAGAAAAAGCAATTTTTCCCATAGGAATCAATAGAAACATAGAAGTCTGACGGCAGAAAAAGACCTCATGGTCCATCTAGTCTGCCCTTATACTATTTTCTGTATTTTATCTTAGGATGGATATATGTTTATCCCAGGCATGTTTAAATTCAGTTACTGTGGATTTATCTACCACGTCTGCTGGAAGTTTGTTCCAAGGATCTACTACTCTTTCAGTAAAATAATATTTTCTCATGTTTCTCACATTTTCTCAATGTAAAAGCAAATAATGTGTGTGATTAGGAAGATCACAGAGAAGGTGGAGGCCCTGCTTCCTCCCAGGAGATTTCTAGAGAGGTCCCATGGAGGCTTCTCCCCACTTTTTCTGGCCCTGTTTCCTCCCAGGAGATTCCTAGAGAGGCCCCACGGAGACTTCTCACAGCCTTTTCCAGTTACAGTCTTGGAGGCTCAGGTTTGTAAGTGAAAAATGGTTCTTGAGAAGAGGCAAAAAAATCTTGAACACTCAGTTCTTATCTAGAAAAGTTTGTAAGTAGAGACTCTCTTAGGTAGAGGTACCACTGTACTTACATTTTTATATCTGACATCAGAGATATGAATGACATTAGATAAAGGTTGCACCTAAAGACTACTTTATGTTCTCCTTAAAAGGAAGGTTCTTTTCCCAAATAATTCCCCATTAAAAGGGAAAGGTCACCCTAAAATTCTAAAAAAATACAATAAGATCTTCTGCCTTGATTAAAACAAATATAATATTATTTTCAGCCTCCAAGGCTTGCAGGGCATGTGATCAGGACATGACCATATCAACAGACAAGACAGAGCTGAAATTTCCATCTGTTTTTCTTCCTCTCTTATAGCAACAGATACATCAGATTTAATATGCCTATTTTCTTTGTGGGTGGTGCTTTTTTTTTTAATTTTTAATTTTGAGAAAAATAACAGATTGCCCAATTTCCACATTTTTCAACCAAACTTTCAAACAGCATGATCAAGTAGGCCTGCAAAGACAGAGTTCAGAACTGTGTGTTCTTCAACCAACAGTGCAAACTATTTTCATTTTAAAATAAAACCACAGGACTGTATACAGCAAGTAGCATAATGGGGCATGATACACATCAAAAATGAATAGATAGGCCTTGGTGACATTAGTGGTAATGAATTTGAAGTGAGTATTTTTCTTTCCTAATAAAGAAAGAAAGAAAAATTGAATATTACCTTTCTCTACTCAGGTTGCTTTTGGTCATTTGCAATGAAATCCTCCTCTTTTTGCCACTGGCAATTTCTTCACCGTTTTTCAAAGACAAGTGTCATTAAGCTTTATTGCACCATTTTTCAAAGATTGAAAAAAAAACCCCAATCAAGTCTATCAGCAGACTTTAATAAAAACAATATTGTTTTTTTAAAAACCCTTTGGCTGGTAATCGGGCATTTCCAAAAGGAGTGACTCAAAATGCATTGATATTTTGTTCATTTTCTGCAGCTCAGCGTCTGAATCAAGAAGCTCAAAGCAGAGTTCAAGTATTCCTACAATAGTTGCATGTGGAAAGTCAGAATAGAGGCATAAGTTCTTCTCTCATCAAGATTTTCAGCACGAAACAAGGCAAGAAAGAAATTCTTATTCACTCTAACCTTTGTACATGTAGTATTTTGGAAAGTGTAAACCAATGGTGGGTTTCCAAAAACAAAACAAAACAAAAACCTGCCGATTTTGTGGCCATGGTGGGCGTGGCATGGTGGGCGTGGCAGGGGAAGGATAATGTAAAATCCCCATTTCCTCCCAATCAGCTGGGACTCGGGAGGCGGAGAACACATGGGGGCGGGGCCAGCCAGAGGTGGTATTCAGCAGTTCTACAAACTACTTCACATTTCCGCTACCGATTCTCCAGAAGTGGTCAGAACCTGTTGAAAACCATCTCTTGTGTAAACCTACAATGGACAAAGGGATGATAGAAATGTATTCTACAATGAATTGGGCAGAGCCTGAATTGCTTATTTTTGCCAATTGTGTGGGGAACAGGGGACGGATAAGGTCTTTGCATTTTAAAAACTCTTTATTGCTATAGTAATCAGGCATTATATCTGCAGTAAGATGGCAAAAAAACATGTCTTCGATATTCAACCACCATATTACCATACAAAATTCTGAGAATGTTTTAAGGGTTGCAAAACAGTGACTTTCAGAATCAGAATAAAGGTTTCCTCCATTAGCAACCATCCATTCATTGACCATTTGAAGTTACCACTGTATGGAAAAAAAGACTTTTAACTGGTATTCACATAACTGGTTAACTGGTTATCGACTGGTATTCACATAACTGGTTAACTGGTTATCAAAATTCAGATGCTTGGAAACCAGCATGTTATTTAATGCACATACAAACATGTATATAATGGTTGCAGCGTGCTACATCATTTGATCACCATTTTCAACTTTCCCTGTTAACTTCCAACCAACAAAATCAATGGGAAAAGCAGGATTCAGGCAGAGAAGAGCAACAAAGATGATTAGGAGACTGGAGGCTAAAACATATGAAGAATGGTTGCAAGAACTGGGCATGGCTAGTTTAATGAAAAGAAGGACCAGGGGAGACATGATAGCAGTGTTCCAGTATCTCAGGGATTGCCACAAAGAAGAGGGAGTCAGGATATTCTCCAAAGTACCTGAAGGTAGAATAAGAAGCAATGGGTGGAAATTAAACAAGGAGAGAAGCAACTTAGAACTAAGGAGAAATTTCTTGACAGTTAGACCAATTAATCAGTGAATGCTCCAACACTGGAAGTGTTTAAGAAGATTTCCAAGGTCCCTTCCATCTCATTTTATTCTTGAAGGATCATCTTGCCCCAATGAATGAGATTAGAAAATGCTACTTCTCTATAGTTAATGTATCATTCTATTTCACTAATAGTGTTCATCAATATTTTCTACACTGAGCAGTGTTTCCCAACCTTGGCCACTTGAAGATATCTGGACTTCAACTCCCAGAATTCCCAAGTCAGCATTCACTGGCTGGGGAATTCTGGGAGTTGAAGTCCAAATATCTTCAAGTGGCCAAGGTTGGGAAACACTGTTCTAGAGCCCGAGTGGAATATGTACACTTTAAATAATAATAAATAATCCAAATACATTCTTAAATTTGGGTAGTTTGCCTTGATCTCAAAGTTCATCCAATGGCTATTAGGAATACAGTAATATTTTTTTTAAAGGAGCTATTTTTCTATTCATCAAAATATTCCTCTCTGAAGGTTATATCTCTTATCACAGCTGACCAATTGTTTATAAGCATGAATCAGTCTCTGTTTACAAATAGGCAAACATTACAAGTACAAAGTGGATTTGAACATGCTAACCCTCCATTAAGATGAGCAGAACCCAAACAGATTTTAGATTTTATAGACAGAATGACCACTGCCTGTCTTCGGCACATATTAATTTTAAATAAGGAAGGAATGTTATAATATTGCACTAGGTTCCCATAATCCTTAACTTGTCAAGCCCCATAAAACACAACAACAACAAAGATATGTTTAGACTGGCATGTGTCCTGCATTACAAAGGAACAAAAGTTTAAAAGCTTTGCAGAAGAGACAAAAGAGAAAACAGCAACGTTAGAGCACAAATATTGTTTTTCCAACAAAGTCTAGGTGGAATCCAAGTTAAGATACACAAAACACGAATTCCAGTCAAGAGTCTTGCTAAAAATAGATGTTGCACTTTTATGAACAGAAAATATAAAGTCCAACCTATTTTAAAAAATGACACCAAAGGAGTTCTGGCAATCCATGCATCAATCAGATTAGTTAATTAGATGTTTTATGAAGAATCTGTGAACTTCTACATTTTGCTGAATTTTTGACATCTTAGCCATGTTGGTTAGAATTCCTGTAAGCTGCTGTCCAGCCAAATTTTAGAGACCATCAAACTATGTTCCTTTAATTAAGATTATCATTGTCTTTCTAAAGGTTTTTAGTTCACTTAATGTAATTCCATAAGCAGAAATCTGCAGATTGGGCCATATTTACATGTAAGAGCTCCCTGTAGGTAGAACAGAGGTTGCTTAGCAAAGTTGCAGGCCCCTGTGCTGCCTTTTTGACTTCCAATTTGATCCATCTCTCCAGGATCATCATGGCAGAGGTGCCAATGAAACTGAAATCTTGACACAAGTGCATTGGAAGAGACATGTATTTTGGAGTTCTGCAGCCACTAGCAAACAGAGTACAGTAGCCAAGTGCAGTAGCAGAGTACAGTAGCCAATATGTTAAGGGGTTAAATAAGGTCCAGGAGGGAAGTGTTTTTAATAGGAAAGTGAACACAAGAACAAGGGGACACAATCTGAAGTTAGTTGGGGGAAAGATCAAAAGCAACATGAGAAAATATTATTTTACTGAAAGAGTAGTAGATCCTTGGAACAAACTTCCAGCAGACGTGGTTGATAAATCCACAGTAACTGAATTTAAACATGCCTGGGATAAACATATATTCATCCTAAGATAAAATACAGAAAATAGTATAAGGGTAGACTAGATGGACCATGAGGTCTTTTTCTGCCGTCAGTCTTCTATGTTTCTATGTAAGTGGAAGAAGTTGTTTTTCCTTCAGGGGTGGGTGGTCCAAAACAGAAGAAAAATAATGGGGGATGGGAGAGATTCAAGAGATCTACATGCTGTCCATCAACAGAAAAAGAAGAAATACCAGAGACAGGGGATTTAAGATACAGCAGGCTTGAGAAAGAAACAATGCATGCTTGTACGTAATAGTATAGACCAGGGGTGTCAAACCCAAGGCCCAGGGGCAGGATCCGGCCCGCAGGGTGCTTAGATTTGGCCCACAGGGTTGCCCTGGAAACAGTGAAGGACCAAAACAGAGCTTTCACTGCCAGCTCAGCCGAAACGGAGCTTGGGAGCCCATTTTTGCTAGCAGAGTGCTTGGGCCACCGCAGAAGCCACGATACAAACTATGTTGAGATGCCCACGCCCACCCTGGCCCTACACAGCACCCCAAGATCAAACACAACTCCAATGAGGCCCTCAATGAAATTGAGTTTGACAACTCTGGTATAGAGGATAATATATAGATCATTATAATAGAGCAATAAGATAATAGTAATAGTATGCTATAATAACCATAGTGATAATACAATATAGAGATAGCAATAGAAAAAATATAGGAAGCATTCACCTATGTTTATGTTCCTTTTTACAAAATAAAACATCTCCCCAACCCCTTATAGGAAGATATAAACACACACACACACACATTGGTCCGAGGTCCAGTGCTTTTGTCTCTCCCTTGAGTCTCCATCAATCTAAAAAAAGGACCTATGGCACTATAAATCTAGCAAAGACATACAGCACAATTGCCATAGTTTGGACCTGGAGTAATTATCATTTCTCTCACTATTACTATAGATAGTACAACACAACATTTTCCAAAGCAATTGCATGGCACAAACAACGCAATGCCTTGCTTTTTTGTTATATAAATTTATTTGCCAGTTGGAACACAAAATAAACATTTTAGCGACAAATAAAGGGCAATAAAATATTTATTTTTTCTATCCCAGTAATTTCTAATCTTATTTCATAATTTCAAATCTTTTAAGACAGAAAAAATACCACTTCTAAGGACTGTAGGCTCCTATAATTGGATTTACTTGCATGGAAATAGACATTAAATCAGTGTTTTTCAAATTTGGTTTTATGATGTATGGACTTTTACTTCCTCAGCGTGGTTGGGAAATTCTGGGAATTGAAGTCCACACATCCTAAATTTGCCAATCTTAACAAACACTGTACTATACTGTGCTACAAATGAATATTTCAGAATACATTGGTCATATAATCCACTCCCCAGCAAATTATTGCCACGTTAAATATAAGACAGAAGTAGATGGCCTTCCATCTAGGAGTCAAGCAATCCAATTTACAGGTTTGAAGAATCATTAATTTTTTTTTGCGATGATAGCACATACACCACCATATGAACATGTCAGTAAGTTCATGGAAGAAAAGATTTATTTCAATAGGCATATTAGCTGTATATTGATTCTTTTTTTAAGAAGTAAAATTGGAGAAGGGGATGGGATGTTCACCATAGCTGGATTATACCAAGATAAAGGTGGGACAAGTTAATTCCCTTCAGGTACTGGATTATCCAGAGCAGTGGTTCTCAACCTTTCTAATGCCATGACCCCTTAATACAGTTCCTCATGTTGTGGTGACCCCCAACCATAAGTCTAGCGCCAATTCTCCCAACAGAGCTTTAAGACAGAGTGGCTGTGGGTTTTGCCTCCCAAGGACAATTCCATCTGTCCGTCCATCACCCTGGGGGGGGAATTATTGACCCCCTCAGAGAGGGTCCCCAACTTGGGCGTCCTCCTCGATCCACAGCTCACATTAGAGAAACATCTTTCAGCTGTGGCGAGGGGGGCGTTTGCCCAGGTTCACCTGGTGCACCAGTTGCGGCCCTATTTGGACCGGGAGTCATTGCTCACAGTCACTCATGCCCTCATCACCTCGAGGCTCGACTACTGTAACACTCTCTACATGGGGGCTACCTTTGAAGAATGTTCGGAAACTTCAGATCGTGCAGAATGCAGCTGCGAGAGCAATCATGGGCTTTTCCAAATATGCCCATGTTACACCAACACTCCGCAGTCTGCACTGGTTGCCGATCAATTTCCGGTCACAATTCAAAGTGTTGGTTATGACCTATAAAGCCCTTCATGGCACCGGACCAGGATACCTGTGAGACCGTCTTCTGCCGCACGTCGACTAAACAATGTCGTCTGGCGGGACCCAGGGGAAGAGCCTTCTCTGTGGCGGCTCCGGCCCTCTGGAATCAGCTCCCTCCAGAGATTAGAATTGCCCCTACCCTCCTTGCCTTTCGTAAACTCCTCAAAACCCACCTCTGTCGTCAAGCGTGGGGGAACTGAGACATCTCCCCCTGCCTATGTAGTTTTAGTGCATGATATGACTGTATGTATGTTTTATATATTGGGGTTCCTTGTTTTTAGATTTTTTAAATGTACAATTGCTATTTTAGATTTTAAATTATTAGATTTGTCAATATATATTGTTCTTTATCACTGTTGTGAGCTGCCCCGAGTCTACAGAGAGGGGCGGCATACAAATCTAATAAATTAAAAAAAAAATAAAAAATAAAAAGCTGATTGGCAGGAAGGTCAGAGCGACACCCCCACTATAAACGCCTGATTGGTCAGATTGTAAAAATACGTTTCAAGGCACCAGAATAGAAACTTTATTTCCCAACGCCATGAGGAATTTGTCTTTTTCCTTGGTCTTAGGCGACCCCTGTGAAATGGTCGTTCGACCCCCAAAGGGGTCCCGACCCCCAGGTTGAGAACCACTGATCCAGAGGCTTCAATTTCTGATTGAGGTAATTCACCTGGAAATAATGGGGGGGATCATTTTTAAGCACAAAGACTACATTTTTGTTTTCAGAAATGCTGAACCACAAGCTGAGATGAGAGCAAGATTCCACTTGCTTATAAACAGAAATAAAGCCAGTTCAACACAATATTGAAGCATGGCATTACATTAGTCAAAAATCTGTCAGGCATGTGCTTGCCCTGTGTTTCTTAAGATCTAGAGCCATTTCCAAAGCATTTAAGTATTTACGGAACTATCTTTAACGAAATCAGGGCTCAAGGTGAAATATAAAGGCAATTCAAACTATTTTCACGACTAGCACCGTGGGAAGGAGCTTATATTATAAAATTACAAAATATATTACAAAAATATTATATTACAATACTAATCTCAAATGCAAACTAATCAATGCAAGAAGTGTAATTAACGAGATGTCTGAATTCCTCCTACTACTAAATACTGACACCTTTGACATCATTTTTGTCTGCAAAACATGGCTACATTCATCCTTTCCTAACTCCATCATCACAGGAAGAAACTACCTTGTCTTCCAGTCTGACCATGAAACCCACAGAGGCGGCGGAGTAGCTATATTCTACAAAAAGACACTCAACCTAACAAATATCCAAGTTACACATTGGATATATGATTACGTATGATCTCACTCTTCCCGAAAGCATTGTCTGTGATCTATCTTTAAATGACATCACACATGCGAACAAATTAACCTCACTGCTAACGTGAACAGGCTCCTGCCCATACCCCCTTATCTTTCTTGGAAACCTCATTTGCTGTAATAATTGAAACATTCCATCTTTATTTGTTGGCATATATTTTTGTAGCGGTTTTGGCTACATAGTTGGTTACATAGCCTGCTTTGTTTTTTCACCAGAGGGATTTTTTGGGATCATAGTTTTCTTATCGATATGGGTAGTTTGTTTTTCTTGGTGATGATAGTTATTAGTGGTACGTGTAGTCTGATAGTTCTTTTGACTTCGAGCAAAAGGATGTTGTAGAGGTCATCGGCAGAGTTACAGCCAGAAAAAAGCACTACACGGCCTAAAACCTTCGTTGTCAATCGGACCTGATGGACTATGTTCATACTTCCTAAAAAAGCTGTTCACAGCCATAGCTGAACCACTAAGCATAATCTTTGAAAAATACTTCAGGACCAGTTTCCAACCAAAGCTATGGTCACTAGCCACAGTCATCCCTTTCTTCAAAAAAGGAGATCCCAATCTTGTAGAAAATTACAGACCAATTTATGTTGTGTCACATGCAGTCATGGAATCAATCATAAATCAATCCATTACCCTCCACCTAGAAACTAACAATCTACTCTCTAACAAACAATTTGATTTTAGAAAAAAATTATCCTGTAACTTGCAACTCCTACATTGCAAAAACACAGAGACTACACATCTCGATCAGGGCAAATCAATAGATGCAATTTCCAGTGATTCACAATAAACTACTTCTAAAACTGAAATACTACAGCATCTCTGGACCCCTACATGACTGGATAACTGTGTTCCTATCAAACAGACAAAAAGTGGTCAACATAGAAACTGCCCTATCTAATCCTGTTCCTGTTAACTGCCCTATCTAATCCAGGGTAGCATACTAGGTCCATCGTTCTTCATACTCTCTATATATGACCTTTGCGATCACATTACAAGCAACTGTGTTCTCTTCGCTGATGATGTAAAACTTTTCAACACTGCTACCATCCAAAAAGACCTTGACTTTGTGTCAGAATGGTCAAAAATCTGGCAACTCCAAATCTCAACCAACAAATGCTCTGTCCTACACATTGGCAAAAAGAATCAGAACACCAAATACAAGCTGAATAGACAAAGACCTTGCAGACAACCCTCACTCTGTAAAAGACCTTGGAATACTCATACCAAATGACCTAAGTGCCAAAGCCCACTGCAACATCGTTTCAAGAGTTGTTAACCTAATCTTACATAGCTTCTTCTCTGGTAATATCACACTACTAGCCAGAGCATACAAAACTTTCACCAGACCCCAATCCTTGAATACTGCTCATCTGTAAATACATTAAAATGTGTCCAGAGATAGTTTACAAAAAGAGCCCTCCAGTCCTCTACTCACAACAGAATATATTACGCAACCAGACTTGAAATCCTATGCTTAGAAAGCATAGAACTACGTCTCCTTCGACACGACCTAAGCATACTCATAAAATCATCTGCTACGTCCTTTCTGTCAATGACTACTTCAGCTTCAACCACAACAACACACAAAGCACACAACAGATACAAACTCAAAGTAAAGTGCTCCAAACCTGACTAGAAAATATGACTTCAGCAACTGAGTAGTTAATGCCTGGAACTCACTACCTAACTCTGTAGTTTCGTCATCAAAGCATCAAAACTTTACTCTTAGTCTATCCACTGTTGACTTCACCTGATTCCTAAGAGGTTAGGAAGGAGTGTGCATTAGTACACCAGCGTACCTACCGTCCCTGTCCTAATGTTTCCCTCTTATTACGTAGTACCCATCTCATGTATATAAACAGCGTTACATCTATGTATACTACAAATACGTACTTGATAATATAAATAAAATAAAACAAGTGATGACTTACAAAATGTTCCAGCATGTGGCTAAAAGAGACAAAGTATAAATGCTTTATACTGATTTAAAAACATTATACACAGTGATTCCTACATATGAAGCTACATATGAGAACTTGTCCTGACTTAGTTATCAGTTTTCCCCTTTATGTCAATTCGGCTTTGTTAGCATTAGTCATAGATGCTGGAAAAGCATTAGAAGCATTAGAAGCTGGCACTTTGATCTTGCATCTAGTGATTCATCCAATGCAAAAATCCTGTCTACAACAGCAGTTAAGAATAACAACAGATTTCTGAACACGGCCCAGACAGTAACTGTTGGAACACAGTCAATTTCCCAGTTGAGATTTTGGTTAATCCGATTGCATATTCCACTTTAAAAAAATATATTAGACAGCTATGTTGCAGACGCTGTTCTTATCTTGCTTTAGAGCAGCAGGTCTGCCAATTAACTGTCTTATTAATAGTACCACAAAGCAATCCGATCAAGCAAATCTCATACGCATATATACTGGGAACACAAATTGATACTTTGGTTTTAGCTCTGGGAGACCTTCTAGTAAAGGAGCACAGAAGAATCAAGCTGTTAAGGCTTGACCTTGTTGGCTAAGCTAACTAAAATGTACTATAGCAACTAGCAACTTGACATGCATATAAATAGCATTTTAAGTGTTGAATAAGAAAGAAAAGGAGAAAATGAAGATGAACTCAGATGCTATACCAATGTTTAGTTTGGAAAGCTTAATAATTACTTTAGAAGTTACACCACATAACAATTCTTACTTTTTACTATTGGTTGTCATAAATGCTCTAGTTTATTAGCATTACAATTTATTTATTTTTATTTATTTATTTTGTCCAATACACAATGAGGGTTTTAGTTGGTATATATATCTCCTATACCTGTTTTCGTAGATATTTGTTTTCGTAGATTTTCACGGGTATATGTATGTAGATTGTTCTGAGTTCGGGTTTTGCCCCGTGTAATATTTTGAGTGTCTATGCGACGTTTCGGTGAAATCACATTCACCATCATCAGGCTGAAGTTATAAGCTTCGTGCTGCTGTAAATATATATATTTACAGCAGCACGAAGCTTATAACTTCAGCCTGATGATGGTGAATGTGATTTCACCGAAACGTCGCATAGACACTCAAAATATTACACGGGGCAAAACCTGAACTCAGAATAATCTACATACATACATACATACATACATACATACATGTGTGTGTGTGTGTGTGTGTGTGTGTGTTTTATGTCGGATCACCCTGGTATATTGAAGGAACGTCACAGCTCCTTTTTGCCTCTAGGCCCAACCCAGGACCATTTCAAGGCAGTTAATTTATTCATAGCCGACAACTATATTCTGTATACTATATTCTACATACAGAATATAGTTGTCGGCTATGAATAAATTAACTGCCTTGAAATGGTCCTGGGTTGGGCCTAAAGGCAAAAAGGAGCTGTGACGTTCCTTCAATATACCAGGGTGATCCGACATAAAAAAAAACATATAGCCCCTCCCTGGTACAGAGCTGGAGGGATCAAGGTCTGGTGGCTCAACTGCTAATTCTCTGCCTTACAAGGCAGACGCTGCCAGATCGAATCCCAGTAAGGAAGGGTGTGGCTAGCTGATGAGGCCAGAACAAGGCCGAAATGGTACCATCCTAGTCTCCCTTAATTTTTATATACAGTGATCCCCCGGTTATTGCGTTCCCGACCATTGCGAACAGGCTAATTTGCGATTTTTCAACCCGGAAGTCAAAACACCATCTGCGCATGCGTGCCCTTTTTTCTATGGGCACGCATGCGTAGATGGCGCCGGGCAGATCAGCTGCTGGGCGGCTTCCCTGGGTCTTCCCCCTCTTGCTGGCTCGGGGGTTGCTGGAAAGCTCCCCCAGGCCGGCTCCGATCGTTTTAAAACAGGCGCGCCGCTTCTCCGCTGACTCCTAAAGCGGGGAAGTTCGCCAGGAGTCAGCGGAGAAGCGACGCGCCAGTTTTAAAACGATCGGAGCCGGCCTGGGGGATCGGAGCCGGCCTGGGGGGGCTTTCCCTTTCAGGGCGGGCGAGCGGCGGGCGCGGCAGCAGCGAGGAGTTTGCATGGGCGGCGGGGAAACCCCAATCTTCGGCTCCTCGCTGCTGGGAAGTAAAAACACCATCTGCACATGCGCAGATGGTGTTTTTACTTAGCAGTTGAGCTATCAGATCAGATCCCTTCCACCTCTGTACCAGGTAGGGGCTATACAGTAGTCCCTCACCTATCGCTGGTGTTACGTTCCAGACCTGGCCGCGATAGGTGAAATCCGCGATGGGGAATTTATCGACTGATAGTACTTATTTAAGTATTTATATTGTAATTGTTTGGTAAGTTTTCATTGTTTTAAGTGTTTATAAACCCTTCCCACACAGTATTTATTTTAGATACAGTATTTAAATACAGTATTTACAATTTTAGATTTATTTTTTTTTTTTTAAAACTGCCAATCAAGTTTGGCAGGCTGTTTAAATCTGCCGATCGACTTCCTCAGAAACCCGCGATGAAGTGAAGCCGCAGTAGGTGAAGCGCGGTATAGCGAGGGACTACTGTGTTTTTTTATGTCGGATCACCCTGGTATATTGAAGGAACGTCACAGCTCCTTTTTGCCTCTAGGCAAAATACACACACACACACACAGAGTAAAATACATGATGAAGGTTATAGAGGAGATATTCATAGTAAATATATCTAAGAAAGAACAGAAAAGAAGATATAGTAATAGCACATATCAATGAAAGAATAGAAGAAGAGATGTAGGAATAGAAGAAAGGTATAGGAGATATAGGAGATATAGATATATTAGAGAACACTTCAGTCTTAGCATTTGGGCCCAAATTAAGCAAAGGCAAGAAGTGGCCAATTCTTTTGCCTGATGCATTCTAGTGAGCAAGTGAGAATATGGCCATATGCATGAATTAAGCTGATTAAAGAGTAAATGTATAATTACTTTTTTAAAAAATTCAATGCTATTTAGCAACAGCAGTGAATTTCTGTAGGATTGTGTGAAAATTGGTATTGAACTAAAAGCCCAAAAGTCATTTCAAAAGGTCTGTCTGTCATTTTGTATCTTTTTGAAAGAATGACAGAGTTTTAATAATAGGCTGTCATACTGTTTCTTCAAAATCAGACTCTTTTCAAAATGATTTTTTCCATTAGTCTAACCTCCCATAGTGCCTAGATAATCTGCCGTGAAAGAGCAAATATTGTTAAATATTAGCCATCAAATAATTATGGAAATTTTGCAGACAAAGCTTTAAAAAGTACACAATTTAACCACTCGCATTTAATAAAGCTTTCTCATACCATCCCTGAGGACAGGAATTTTCCAGAATTATTGATGTTCCAGTAATTCCAAGATTGGGCCTATAATGTAAACAGCTTGAGGATCTAAATGGTACGGTACTTAACTTTACAATACAGCCAGACTCCCTGGGGTCAGGTGCAAAACGTGTATTATTTTTGTTATGGCTCACCTATACTGCAGTTGAGCAGTTCTAGATAGAGCTTATACCTTTAAAGCAACACGTTCTCTATATATTTTGGACAAGTACTATGCCATACATCACACTTACAACACACAGTGAATTAATTCAACCCAAAGAATACAGCTATTTGAAAATCAAAATGTTCGTTATGGCTCACCTATACTGCAGCTGAGCAATTCTAGATATACTGTAGCTTATATGTTTAAAGCAACATGTTCTCCATATGTTTTGGACAAGCACTATGCCACACATCACACTTACAATACACAGTGAATTAATTCAACCCAAAGCCAAGTTTCCAAAATACGAAAGGAATAATATAAATGCTTACAGAATGAAGAATGAAACTATTACAGTATTCTCCTTCAAAATGTTCCTCTGTCCTTGATTCACAAGTGTAAACATTGTACTTGTTATGTACGCTAACTCAGTAAGATCTATGTCATGGATGATTTCTTGGACTCTCTTATCTATCTTGATGCAACAAGTGAGGAATATGCTCCCAAAGAAGACATGACTACCAACTTCAGAATTTAGAAGACAAGTAAATTCTTATTTAGTTCACCACATTTCAAGCTTAACTTTAAACACCCTGCTATTCTTTCAATGAGTCCCAATTATATTGTGATATTGGATTATTTACTGTATCATCAATATATATAATTGTAGAAAGGCAAGATATTTTTGTAAATAAAACATGCCTCATACAAAACCAACATTCCTTGCTGATGCACAGAAATGCCTTTGGATTTGATTTAAGATTTAAAATCTTTGCATCTTTCAGTGAAAATCTAATTTGTACTGTGCTTTGCTGTTGTGAGCTGCTCCGAGGCTTCGGAGAGGGGCGGCATACAATCTAATTAATAATAATAATAATAATAATAATAATAATCATCATCATCATCATCATCGTCATCATCGTCATCATCATCTATGAGTAACACTTGAGCAAAGTCCCTTTAAGTTTCTGTATCAAGCAATCTGTCCTTTTAGCATGCTTTCAACAATGATTTCAGATTATTTTGGAAAAAAACAACATCTCTTCCTTCAGCACTTAATACCGTTTAAAAATAAAAACCTTGACCAGAATGAAGTAGAAATGGCACGGACACGCAAACACACAAAAATTACATCTTAATTTCCAGGCAAACCATTCTTTATTTTTTAAAAAGAGAATTTAAACAACTCCATGAAAGTGTTCCAAGGAGACGCAACTGATTTCTATCTCAGACACCTTTATTGTTTCTTGTACCTCCTCATTTTAACTCATTGTTTACAAGAGATCTTAGCAGACTCAGTTATGGGGGTAGGAGAGAGAACAGCAAGAGGATGCAGCACTGAACTGGCTGAAACTAGATGGGGCAATAATACGGAACTCAACCCAGCAGGAAGAACAAAATTGGGAGGGCGGTGGGGGGGGGGGGCTGTAACAGCAACTGGGAGAGTCTAAAAGAGGACTTGGACCCCGGCGCTACTTTTTGCTCCCGCTTCCCAGCTGGTCTCAAAACGGCTGCATCCCCCCCAAGCCAAGGCTGCAATTGCCTGCAAGACAATCCAGTGCAATTTATTTATTTATTTATTTTGTCCAATACACAATGAGGGTTTTAGTGGGTATACTGTATACCTATATACACATAGTAAAATACATGATGAAGGTTATAGAGGAGATACTCATAGTAAAATATATTTAAGAAATAATAAGGAAGCAAATTCTGTGCGGCTCCCTTGCAAAAAAATAAAATAAAAATAAAAGTAGGCAAGGAGTCATAGAACATTAGAAAAACGCGTTTGCAGTCCCAGGCAGCGAAGAAGCCCTTTGAAAGGTCGCGGTTTCCGCTAAGATTGCAGGAACCCAAGCCGGCCCTGGGGCTGGGCTTGAGGGGCGGGGGGGGGGAGGGGGGGAAATCTCTGGCTGTTTCCTGGGCAGCCCATGGGGGGGGGGCAGAGTTAAAACTAAACACCTCCCCAGCCAAAAGTATGGGAGGGAAGGAATGGGGTGTTTCTGGGCTGGTGGATGTGAAACCCCAGGAAGATGACAGGCAGGCAATCAGACAGGCATATATTAGAAAACATAGAAGATTGACGGCAGAAAAAGACCTCCTGGTCCATCTAGTCTGCCCTTATGCTATTTCCTGTATTTTATCTTAGAATGGATGATCTATGTTGATCCCAGGCACGTTTAAATTCAGTTACTGTGGATTTACCAACCACGTCTGCTGGAAGTTTGTTCCAAGCATCTACTAATCTTTCAGTAAAATAATCTGTAATATTAAACAGATAGATTAGATAGATGAGCTAAAATTGGATTGAAATTGGATTGCCATCTGACTGGGTGGGTGTAGGGTTTCCTGCTTGAGTACCGGGTTGGACTTGATGACCAGCAAGGTCCCTTTCAACTTAGATATAGACACAGACAGATAGATTAGATAGATACGAATAGGTAGGTAGGTAGGTAGGTAGGTAGATTAGATGAGAGAGAGAGAGAGAATCTGGATTTAAGGATGCTCCAGTGCGCTGGAGCCATTAGATCACCCCCTAACTTTCCACCCTAAAAAAGGGGGGCGGTTTTTGCAAAAGGGGAGGGGGTGCAATCCCTTAATGCTAAACGACCCTTCCTCCCGGGTGAAAAAAATGGGGGGTGGCTCCCCTCCTCGGGACCCCCGCTGGTGAGAAAGGACGCAGCACAACCCCGTTCTTCAACCTTCACCACCGTCGCCCCTTGAACGGGGCGGGTTGGGAGCGGGGTGGGGGAAGCCGGCCGGCAGTCCGATCTCCTCGCCGCTCCCGCTGCCGTCTCCGCCGCCGCCCTCCCTGCTTCTCGCCTCTCCCTTCCCCGGCGCTCACCCTTGACTTTGCCGAAGGTGCCCACGCCCAGCGTGTCCCCCAGGATGTAGTGCCCGATCTTCACCCGCCCGTGCTCGTGTTTCTGTTTATCCGCCGCCGCCATCTTGCGCCGAAAACCGAGCCTGCGCACAAGAGCGGGGCCTGGAAGGTGTCACCCTTCCCCCCCCCCCCTTCCCCTTCCCTCCCCGCAACTCCCTCCGGTCCGTGTACTGTGAAACGGGGCGGGCGGACGACACTATCCCCTCTAGCGCCCGCCCGACTCGCAATGGCGCGAAACCTACGCCTGGTCCTAAATTGCGGGAGCGTTGTTTTTATTCTTGCCTTTGTGCAAAGGAGGGCGCGGAGAGGTTAAGCGTTGCCAAGGTTCAGAACGAAACGAAAGTGGAGGTGAATTTGGCGAACGCTTGGAATAGAATAGAATAGAAACATAAAAGATTGGCGGCAGAAAAAGACCTCATAGTCCATCTCGTCTGCCCTTATACTATTCCCTGTATTTTATCTTAGGATGGATATATGTTTATCCCAGGCATGTTTAAATTCAGTTACTGTGGATTTAGCGACTGCTGGAAGTTTGTTCCAAGCATCTACTACTCTTTCAGTAAAATAATATTTTCTCACGTTACTTCTAATCTTTCCCCAAACTAACCTCAGATTGTGCCCCCTTGTTCTTGTGTTCACTTTCCTATTAAAAACACTTCCCTCCTGAACCTTATTTAACCCTTTAACATATTTAAATGTTTCAATCATGTCCCCCCTTTCCCTCCTGTCCTCCAGACCAGTGTTTTCCAACCTTGGCAACTTGAAGATTTTTGAACTTCAACTCCCAGAATTCCCCAGCCAGCGAATGCAGTTTGAGTTCATTAAGTTTTCCTGATAAGTTTTATGCTTAAGACCTTCCACCATTCTTGTAGCCCGTCTTTGGACCTGTTCAATTTTATCAATATCTTTTTGTAGGTGAGGTCTCCAGAACTGAACACAGTATTTCAAATGTGGTCTCGCCAGCGCTCTATATAGCAGGATCACAATCTCCCTCTTCCTGCTTGTTATACTTCTAATTGTGCAGCCAAGCATTCTACTTGCTTTCCCTACCGCCTGACTGCACTGTTCACTACCCCTAAATTCTTCTCTTCTGAAGTTTTTGCTAGCACAGAACTGCCAATACAATACAGTGATCCCTCGATTTTCGCGATCTCGATTATCGCGAAACGCTATACCACGGTTTTTCAAAAAAATATTAATTAAAAAATATTCAACGGTTTTTTTGCTATACCGTGGTTTTTCCCACCCGATGACGTCACTCTCTTCCTTTCTCATCTTTCTTTCTCTCTCTCTTTCTCTATATTGCTTCTTCCTCTCTCACACTCTCTTCCTCCCTCTCTCATCTCTTTCTTTCCTTCTCTCTCTTTCTCTATCTCTCCCCCTCTTGCTCTCGGGCGGGCGGGCGAGTGGCGGGCGGGCGGGCAGCAGCGAGGAGCCGAACATCGGGGTTTCCCCTTTGCGTGGGCGGCGGGGAAGACCCAGGGAAGGTTTCTTCGGCCGCCCAGCAGCTGATCTGCTCGGCAGCGCTGCTGCAGGAGGACCCGTGTCCGAAAGCCGGTGAGAGGGGTGGATCGGGCAGGCAGGCGAGCGGCGGGCGGGCGGTAGCGGCGAGGGCACCGGTCGCGCTGGGGGGGCAGGGGCAGCCGACATTCAAAGCAATCTTTGTCGGCTTCCGCACTTTCATCGCTCCCCGGCTCCACCATCTGCGCATGCGCGTCCATGGAAAAAGGGCGCGCATGCGCAGATGGTGTTTTTACTTCCGCACCACTATACTGCGGAAAATCGATTATCGCGAGAGGTCTTGGAACGTAACCCTCGCGATAATCGAGGGATCACTATACTCAGATTGAGGATTCCTTTTGCCCAAGTGCATTATTTTACATTTGGAAACATTATTCTTTATTGAATATTTTGTTGGTCGACTTTGATTGGACACACAAGGAATTTGTCTTGGTGCATATGCTCTCATTGTACATAAAAGAAAATATATTTTGGAGAGGCAAAAGCTGTCGGAAATCCCAGGACTATATAAGTGAAAAAGTGGAAAAATAAAAAAATTGACTTGTAGCCAAGGATTTAGGGGGGGGAATTGCAACAGGTTATAAGGAGCAAAATAAAATATTTGGGGTTTTTTTTCAATGAAATAACCTTTAAGAGCCTTTTGTCTTATTTTATAAAACAAAATATATTGTTCATTTATTTATTATTTATTTTATAAAACAAAAAAATATCCTGGGCATAAACTGTTTTAACTCTTACCCTCAAAACAGAGCACTGTACCCCAAGACAACTAGACACAAGAATAGTTTTTTTCCCCCTAAAACGCCATCACTCTGCTAAAAAATTATTCCCTCAACACTGTCAAACTATTTACTAAGTCTGCACTACTATTACTGCTGGGTTTTTCCTATCATTCCTATCACCCATTTCCTCCCACTTATGACTGTAGAATTGTAACTTGTTGCTTGCATCCTTGAGATTTTTATTAATGTTGATTGTTTCCTCATTGTTTATTTGACCCCTATGACAATCATTAAGTGTTGTACCTCATGATTCTTGACAAATGTATCTTTTTATTTTGTGTACAATGAGGGGATATGCACCAAAGACAAATTCCTTGTGTGTGCAATCACACTTGGCCAATAAATAATTCTATTCTATTATTTATTAGCATAAGTGCACCAGAGTGCCTTCCGTCCCCTATCCTAATGTTTCTCTTTTACTACGTAGTATCATGTATATAAATATTATTATATCTCTGTATACCACCAATACGTACTTGAGAAAAGAAATAAAATAAACAAATAAATAAATACATTTGCTCCCTAACCTCTTGCCATCTTTTTCCTAGATCAGTGGTCCTTAGCCTGGGGGTTGAACAACCCTTTCACAGGGGCCGCCTAAGACCATGGGAAAAGACAAATTTCCCATGGTGTTAGGAACTGAAGCTTCTATTCTGGCACCTTGAGACATATTTTTACAATCCGACCAATCAGGCGTTTACAGTTGGGGAGTCCCTCTGACCTTCCTGCCAATCAGCTTAAAGCTCCGTTGGGAGAAATGGCGCTAGACTTATGGTTGGGGGTTACTACAACATCATCATCATCATCATTATTATTAGATTAGATTTATTGGATTTATATGCCGCCCCTCTCCACAGACTTGGGGCGGCTCACAGCAATGGTGAAGAACAGTACATAGTAACAAATCTAATATTTAAAAATCTAGATTACAGTTTTAGATTAAAAAGTCCAAAAAAGAAACCCCAATATATAAAAAACAACGCACAATTGAATCATACACCAAAACTACATGGGCAAGGGGGAGATGTTTCAATTCCCCCATGCCTGAAGGCAGAGGTGGGTTTTAAGAAGTTTACGAAAGGCAAGGAGGGTGGAGGCAATCCTAATCTCTGGGGGGAGCTGGTTCCAGAGGGTCAGAGCCACCACAGAGAAGGCTCTTCCCCTGGGTCCCGCCAGACGACGTTGTTGTTTTTGTTGTTGTTGTTGTTGTTATTATTATTATTATTATTATTATTATTATTATTATTATTAATTACACTTGTATGCTGCCCTTCTGTGAGTACTCGGGGCGGCTCACAAAACATGAGGAACTGTATTAAGGGGTCATGGCATTAGAAAGGTTGAGAACCACTAGATCCTTGGCCACAAGTCATTTTTTAATTTTCCACTTTATCCTATAGTCCTGGCATTTCCTGACAACTTTCCTTCTTCAAGAGTTCACCAAATTCATCTCAGTTTTAGTTTCTGAACCTAGCCAACCAAAAATGGGTAGCTCAACACAGAAGGGCAGTTCTCTGTATGTACACAGTATGTCATTTAGGAATAGCGGTAAGTCTTGAAACAAAATAGGATGCATCCTCCAACAGCAACATACAGTTCTGAACATAAACACTTATCTGCACAGAACTGGGTAAAGGCAGCTATGTCTGTCTTGATTGCAGAGCAGCCATTTGATGCCAGCCATGCCAGATCCGACATATCCATGATCCCTGATCCCTGTATGTGTTGACACTCATTTCCATCAATAGCTGAAATATTTGCTTCCCTTATTAAAGTGGGAAACAGAAAGCATCAGACTGGAAAGCATAAGAACACTAAAACAGGAAGCTGCTACATCTGGTTAAACCATTACCTTATATAGCTTACTGCAACTTCTCAGCCTAGCAAATAACTCTCATAGTTCAGGATAGACTATCTGTAGCCCCAACCCCAGTTTCAGCTTTTAGAAGCCCTGAAAGTTATTCTATTGGACTTCAGGAGTAAATTAGAAACGGTAGGGCATGATTTTCCTGACAGTTTTCCAAGGGAATGCAAAGAAAAATGGGAAGGTTTAAAATCTCAAATGCACAGATATGCACAAAATTCCTGGCCAGATCCACTGCATAAGAACATAAGAAGAACCATGCTGAATCAGGCCAAAGCCCATTGAGTCCAGCATTCTGTGTCACACAGTGGCCCACCAATTGTCCATGGGGATCTTGGGCAGAAAGAGAAAGCAAAACCCTCCCTTTCCCTTGACCCCCAACAAATGGTAGCCAAGGGAATCCTGCCTGCCTTAACCAACATAGAGGCAGCACTTGGACATCCGTTTCAATAACCACTGATACACTTGGCATCCATGAATCTGTCTTATCTTGGACATCCATTTCAATAACCACCGATATACTGTACTTGGCATCAATGAATCTGTCTAATCCTGCCTTGAATCTATCCAGACTGACAGCTGTCACAACCTCTTCTGGAAGTGAATTCCTTAAACCAATGACCTTTTGGGCGAAGAAATATTTCCCTTTATTTGTCCTCACTTTCTTACCGATGAGCTTTAGGGAGTGCCCCCTCGTCCTAGTATTGTGTGATAGAGAAAACCATTGATAACCATTGATAGAAAAGAATTTTTCTCTATCCAGCTTTTCTATCCCATGCATGATTTTATACACTTGGATCAAGTCACCTCTTAAACGCCATCTTTCAAGACTGAAGAGACCAAGGTGTTGTGACATGGTTTCATAAGGGAGGTGCTCCATTTCCTTGATCATTCTTGTTGCCCTTTTTTTGCACCTTTCCCAGTTCCATTATATCCTTCTTGAGGTGCGGTGACCAGAACTGTACACAGTACTCCAAGTGTGGTCTCACTATCGATTTGTACATAGGCAATACCACACCTGCCTTCCTTTGCTTTTTATTATTTTCATCCACTCTCCAAAAAGGTATTAGGTCCTATCTCTTATAGCAATAGCAATAGCACTTAGACTTAACTTCACAGTGCTTTACAGCCCTCTCTAAGTGGTTTACAGAGTCAGAATATCACCCCCAACAATTTGGGTCCTCACTTTACCCACCTCGGAAGGATGGAAGGCTGAGTCGACCCTGAGCCTGGTGAGATTTGAACTACTGAACTACAGTCAGCAGTCAGCAGAAGCAGCTTGCAGTACTGCACTCTTAACCATTGATAGGATTTGGAGCATTATCTAAAATCTCTTATTTGTACATAGGTAGGCAGCTTGCCCATCTAAGATTAAATGAAGATTTGCTTGAATCCCATCAAATTAAAATGTGGATCTGAACTGAATACTGCGAATCAGAAGGCTAAATCTAGCTCTAAGGTTCTAAACACTCTAGGGAGATTCTATTATTTCTTTAGTTCTTTGAGATTCTAACAAAATACAATCACCATTATTAATGTTGGGCCACATGGTTTAACTTGGTCTCCCACACACAATATTGCAACTTAAGAATATTATTAAGGAAAGAGAGCTGATATGTTCTAGCAATGAAGCCACTGGAGATTAAATTGGAGCCTAGCCATTTAACATTTTCCTTGGTGGAGATTGTGAACAGAGGCTCAATAGGCTTTGGAAAAGTTAAAAATAGAAGAAGAAGACAATTCCTCCTTTAGTTTGCCTGGGATAAGTAGGGCAGTTTCAACATTGAAACCCCTTTTTCAAATTGACCCCAAGTGGTTTGTTTCCTTTTAAGCAGTGGCAAACATGCTTGTCTTCAGCTCTGCTAATATTAGGACAGGTAAGTTTTGCTTTCAAAATGTAAGTGTAAATGTACTGCCCTGGACTGAAAGAATAAGATGAAAAGTTGGCTCTATACCTCCTAAGAATTAAGGGGACTACGTGTGTGATGACATTACTAGGAATCTACCTAGTATAAAATCTTCTATAAGAGAAATCCTATAAAATCAGTGGTTCCCAACCTTTTTTTGGCCATGCCCCATCTAAGCATCTCTAAATTCCTGAGGCCTCCCCACCCCATGACATATAATTCTTATTATTCAACAAGTGAACTACTCATGCCAAGGAAACCTAAAAGGTCATTAAGTAGGTTTAAACAAGGTCCCAATCACACTTATTAAAAATGAAATTGTCCCGTGGGGTGTGGGCCCCACATTAAAAACCAGGGCTTTAAATTATTAAGAATTTAGAATAATATCACCAAGCTATAACTTTGGAATTTTAAGTTGTTAAAGTTACTTGCAATTAGGGTAGGACCTTTTTTTCAGGCTCCTTCTGATAAGAAACCATAGTTGGCAAGCTGTCAGAAAGTATAGCTTGGGGTGGCAGGCAAGAAAGTAATTGTATAGTAGGGTGTAGAATAGTGAGCTTGTGAATTGTTTTACTGTATGGGTGTGTTTTTAACTTTATAAATTGTAAGCAATCTAGTATCATGAGTAGGATGCATACAAATGTATGCAGTACGAGGCATACAAATGTATGCATTATGACCCACATTGTTGGGTGCAATATGCTTACTCTCTGTAAAAACGGCTTAGAGAGGGATGTAAACTACAGTACTGTGAATCAGTATATAAGTCTAAATGCTATTGCTATTGTATGCATAAGGGAAAGGGGTGGGGAAGGGGAAGGAGGAAGGAAAGGATGGAGAAGGGAGAGTAAGTGGGAGGAAAATGGAAAGGAAAGTTAGATATTTTAGAAGTTGCATCTTCCTAAAATGTCATACAAAATCTGGCTGAATGTTTGCCTAACTAAATAGTTCACTAATCTGATTTTATTGCAATGTTATTATGGCCCAAATACCCAAATGCCACTGATCTTAAGAAAACCCAGTACATCCATAATTGCTCTGAGGAAGCTTTAAATCTCAAAGTAAATGGAAAAAGCATACAAACCCAGTAAGGCAACTTTTTCCTGAAAAATGTATTAGGATTAGAGATGTGAATAACTGAGTTCTCATAACATGAGATCTGATAATAGCAATTGGATATTTGCTAATTGACCATTTGAGTGCTCAAAGTCTTTGTTCTTTTTCCAAACATGTATTGCAGCCAGTAAGATTAATGTTGTTTTGACTATCATTCTTCTTTCTCAGTTCTCAACTTTACTATAGCTGACCAGCCAGCCATAAAAAAATCTTAAATGCTGCGCTCTCTTGTGCTAAAGGAACATTGCACATCTTTCTTGATGGTCTTGTCAGCATAAATGGAATTAAGTTCATCTCTGAGAGCTCTGAATATGAACTCAAGGCTGACCATGCACACTCTGGGTCCAACGTTATTTTTAGATGCTGCATGATTAAGGCTACTTTGAGTCTCTCCATATAATAAGTTCATCTGTGAAGATGCTGGTCTGAACCATTTCCTGCTTTTAAGAAGCAGATGAAAGCAAGGCAATGAATTCATTTACTTGGTGCCAGCCTCTCTCTATGGCACTGTATCTCATTCGGTCAGCCTGTTCCTGCATTATATTGCCTGCAGACTGTAGCCCTGATACCATCAAACCATGGCAATATGGAAGACATCCTTCTGAGAAGAGAAGAGCTTTCCAGTCACCCGTGCTAGGCTTCCTCCTTCCTTCCAAAACCTAGAGCAGTGTGTTTCAACCAGTGTGCCGCGACACATTAGTGTGCCTTGAGACATGGTCAGGTGTGTCGTGGAGAAATTAAACATGGGTCCCCAAACTACAGCCCGCGGATCCCAGTGACTGATTAGGTCCCACAGAGTTGGCCTTCTCCGGGTCCCGTCGACTAAACAAGGTCGTCTGGCAGGTCCCCAGAGGAAGAGCCTTCTCTGTGGTGGCCCCAACTCTCTGGAACCGGCTCCTCCCGGAGATTAGAACTGTCCCCACCCTCCTTGCCTTCCGTAAACTCCTTAAAACTCACCTCTGCCATCAGGCATGGGGGAATTGAGGCATTCCCCCTCCCTCCCCTGGGCCTATATAATTTATGTATGGTGTGTCTGTGTGTATGGCTGGTTTAATAATGGGGTTTTAAAATGTTTTTTTAAATTTATTAGATTTGTTATGAATTGTCTTATTATATGCTGTGAGCCGCCCCGAATCTACGGAGAGGGGCGGCATACAAATCTAATAAATTAATGAATAAATTTATCCGGCCAGACACCAGCCGCCTCCATCCGAACATAAACATTCCCCTCACAATCTCTCCAACTATCAGCGACAGGAAGAGTGGAGGCACAAGGAACGCTCACTGACCAATCACCTTCTAGGATTCATCCCGACCACTAGCGATGAACCAATAGCAGGCCTCCTCTCATCCACACCCAGGAAGGTCCCCTCTCGAGCTGCTGCGCACTTGTCATTGTGTGGCCGTGGCCAGTAGTTGAAGCCGCTACTCCTCTCCGTGGTCCCAATTTCTAATCCTGGTCAGGACTGGAGGTAAATGTTGCCACCACTAGATGAAGCCTCAGCCTCAGCTGGTTATGAAAGTATATTATTAACTATAAGTATAATATGTATTGTGTTAGAGTGTCATTTTGTGTCAATTTGGTTGGTGGTGTGCCCCAGGATTTTGTAAATGTAAAAAATGTGCCGTGGCTCAAAAAAAGGTTGAAAATCACTGACCTAGAGATCAGTGGTGGGGTTGTACTAGCTCACAACACACACACACAAAAAGCAGGGGAAGTAGGTGCTTACTAATAAAAGAGATTTGAATATTTATAAAGTATACTACACATTTGATGCCAAGTTGGACTTTCTCCAATCCTACTCTGTCTGCCATAAAAAGACATTATGGAGAAATACATTTTTAATTGCAATAAAACCTGAGCACATCTGACTGAATCACAGCGGGTTTATTGCCTTCTGAAGTACCATCTCTGTTCTTTTCATCTTGTTCTCCAAAAAATAAAGCGGCTTCAGGTGTCTGGAAGTCTCCCCCAATTATTGTCTGTAGACCAATCTTTTATATCCTATGGTACAGTATTCAAATCAAGCCCACTTTGAATCTCAAACTTCCCATGTGAATTGAATCAGAGCTAATTTGCACAGATCTATTGTCCACCCTATTTTGGGGAAGCTCTCCACTTAGTGACAAAGTCTTTCCAATCACTCAATTGCCATTTTAATAGTATTGAAATGAAATCAATCTGGGACTTTTCTACTTTACTGCAAAGTGGTATTTTATTGTTTGGCTGGTAGTGTTGGTTATGACCTATAAAGCCCTTCATGGCACCGGACCAGACTATCTCAGGGACCGCCTTCTGCTGCACGAATCCCAGCGACCAGTTAGGTCCCACAGAGTGGGTCTTCTCCGGGTCCCATCAACTAAACAATGTCGCTTGGCGGGACCCAGGGGAAAAGCCTTCTCTGTGGCGGCCCCAGCCCTCTGGAACCAACTCCCCCCAGAGATTAGAATTGCTCCCACCCTCTTTGCCTTTCGTAAGCTTCTTAACACCCACCTCTGCCGCCAGGCATGGGGGAACTGAGATACTCTTTCCCCCTAGGCCTTTACAATTTTATGCATGGTATGTCTGTATGTATGTTTGGTTTTACAATAAGGGTTTTTAACTGTTTTAATATTGGATTGTCATGTTGTTTTACTACTGTTGTTAGCCGCCCCGAGTCTGCGGAGAGGGACGGCATACAAATCCAATTAATAATAATAATAATAATAATAATAATAATAATAATAATAATGAAACTGTCTAACTATTAAACTATAGGAGCTAATCATAAATAACAGTGATGGCAAACCTATGGCATGAGTGCCACAGGTGGCACGCAGAGCCATATCTGTTGGCACGTGAGCCGTTGCCCTAGCTTAGCTCCAACGTGCACATATCTGCCAGCCAGCTGATTTTTGGCTTGCATAGAGGCTCTGGGGTTGTTGGGTTTTTTTGGCTTCCAGAGAGCATCCGGGGGGGGGGGGGGATGGGAAGAGCATTTTTACTATCCCACTGGCTCCAGGGAAGCCTTTGGAGCCTGTGGAGGGTAAAACAAGAGTCTACTGGGCTCTTCTACCACTAGAAGTTGGGAAACAGACCAATTCTGGCCTCTGGGGGGCAGGAGAAGCTGTTTTCGCCCTTCCCAGGCCTTGAATGATGGGTGTGGGCACTCGCGCATGCACGATAGCGTGCACCCATGCTCTTTCGGCACCCAAGGAAAAAAGGTTCGCCATCACTGATATATAATCTCTACCATCCCACTGATATGTCCATTCTCGTTAGCATCCAGAATGCATCTTTATTCTAGAAACAAGTTACTAATGTTGAACACTATTCAGATAAATGTGAATCCTGCAGTTCCTGTATTATATACAGTATAGGGAATTTTTGCACTTCAGTTCATATTTGAAATCTCATGCACAATGGTTTACTTTAATGTGAAAAGACCATCCAGAGCTACTGAACCACACGCATCCCCTACGAGTATACTATTATGCTCTGATACTGCTGAACATGTTAAGTCCCAGTTATAATCTGAATAGGTAAATATATGAACCTTTATTAAGGATTGGTTTCCGGACACAATTCAAAGTGTTGGTGATGACCTATAAAGCCCTACATGGCATTGGACCTGATTACATATGGGACTGCCTTCTGCCGCATAAATCACAGCGACCAATCAGGTCCCAGAGTTGGCCTTCTCCAGGTCCCGTCAACTAGACAATGTCATTTGGTGGAACCTTGGGGAAGATCCTTCTCGTACTGCCCCTACCCTCCTAGCTTTCCGCAAATCCTTAAGACCCTTCTATGTCGCTAGGTGTGGGGCAACTAGTATATGCCCCCCCGTTCTGACCATTAATGTTATGTGATTGAGTAAATTGACCGTTTTATAAATTAATGGGTTTTCTGTTTATATTTGTAACTATTAGATTTGTATACATATTGTTTGCATTGTATGTTGAGCCGCCCTGGGTCCCCGGAGGGGCGGCATACAACTCTAATAAATAATAATAATAATTATTATTATTATCTGGTGATGATGAGAATAGCAGAAAGGTCTGTTCTGTGGACAGCAGTCCTGTTCTGAGAGACTAGGTTAATTTTCATAAAAAGCCAGAAGAGGAATTTAGTTGATAATCATTATAAATTTTTATTATGCTTGTGCTGGAATTAAGATATATCTATATTATTTATTATGCTGTAATGTTTTACTACCAGTAGGGCTTTACATTACATTTTGTTTTGGAAATGTTCTGTTTAGCTAAATAAAATTATTAGTTCTGTGTAAGAATTTAAAGCCCAATTAAAGTCTGGATGCAACCATAGTCAAATATATAGTATACATCAAATTATAAACTCTTTAGAATCCTTCAGGTCTCCAAAGCAATTTTTCAATAGTTGTTACATATGGTGTTATGTGCTATGAATATACAGTATTACAAATATACATAATACATAATGTACATAATGTAATACATTATACATAATGTATAACATATATTAGAATATGTCATGAGTAAAGCTGGCCTATTGTACCACCCCATCTAGCCTTTTCATGAACCCACTGAAAAACTTGTTGCTGGAATGTACTGTATTACCAATAGCGCAAGATCTTGGCCGTCTGTATAAGTGAATTATTGCTGATGATACTAGGTGGAATATTAGTGGGTGCAAGGAATGCAGTGGGTTGCATTTTCTTGGAATCATGGAACAGGGAATAAGAAAGTGAAATTCCTGATGTGATCGGAGCAAGATATATCATATACAGTACATGAATTCAGAATGAACAAGCTGGATTTAGAGAAGATTGGAATGAACCCAGACCTAGAACCAAGATGAGCAAGGGACACCCAGTCTGGTTCCCAGCCCATTGTAATGCAGCCTGTTCCCCTCCAGGGTGGCGCAGCAGGTAGAGTGCTATACTGCAGGCAACTGAAGCTGACTGTATATCTGTAGGTCAGCAGGTCAAATCTCATCACCGGCTCAAGGTTGACTCAGCCTTCCATTCTTCCAAGGTGGGTAAAATGAGGACCCGGATTGTGGGGGCAATATTCTGGCTCTGTTAAAAAGTGCTATTGCTAACATGCTAACCGCCCTGAGCCAAAGGAGAAGGGCAGCATAAAAATCGAATGAATAAATAAATGAATGTACGCAAGTATTGTGTAAAAGTGTAGCCTAGTTGGGCAACAGCAATTTGAGTAGCTTTGTTGAGCAGTTATTTGAATAGCCTTGTGGGGTATAGTTATGAGTAGTCTTGTTGGGCAGTTTCTTGATAGCCTAGTTGGCATGGCTTACTGTTGTAAATTAACTTTGAAATTAGACAATACAGAAAGGAACTAATTGCACTTGCCTAGCTTCACAAGAATAGCACAAGAATAAAAGAACTATTGGAAAACTCTTTGACTGGCTTGAACTCAATTTTATGACACTTATACCAACCACCATTATCAACCGTCTTAACTCTTGGGGTTGTTCAGCAATTTTGAGAACATGGTACACAAATGTCCTCTTTAAATATTAGGTGAGCTTTCCAACTCCCCCAAAAGTTGTAAACTACTTAACTGGCTAAAAGCATAACTCACTGACTTATGACCATAATTGAACCCAACATTTCCATTGTTAAGCGAGACAGTGAGTATTGACACATTTTATGACCTCTTTTGCCACAATTAAGTTAATCACTGCAGTTAGTAATATAGTTGTTAAGTGAATCTGACTTTATCAAGTCACAAAAGGGGATCGCGTGACCCTGGGACACTGCAACTGTCATAAACCCATGCCAGTTGCCAAGTGTCCCAATGGTGATCATGCGACCGCAGGGACACTGTAAGTCATTAAATGTGAAAAAGTCATAATCAGGGTGTCCAGGGAGAAAGCATTTTGTAGTTCCCTGATATTTCCCTGTAACTTGCGATCTAGTTAAGGCCTGGTCATAGATGACGTTATACCAAACGGCTAAGCCGTGGAGAAATATCGGTAGCTGAGGAAGTAAGTTGTTGCCAGTTATGCTCATATTTGCTTGACTCTGCCAGGCAACGCATTGGGTTTTTTTAACATGATTTTTCCAACTTTTAAACATTTTAATAGTTTCCCCCAATTTATTGTTTTTTTCACGAATTCCTTGATAATTCCCAAACCACCAATTTCCCTGATAATTCTGTGATTTCCCTGTTTTCCAGGTTTGCTGGACACCCTGTTATAAGGAAGCCATTTCCCATTCATCTCCTTTCAAGATGTTATTGTCCTTTAGCCCTTCGTATAGAAATCTTGCTCTGCATTTCCACAGGACAGCTTCCTCCATTGCATACCACCACATGAGAACAGGGTTTGAAGAATTAAGTGTTTCTAAACCTTGGCAACTTGAAAATTTGCTGGCTGGAGAATTCTGAGAAGTAAAGTCCAGAACACCTTCAAATTGCCAAGACTCAGAAACACCAGTCTATTTTACGATTATACTATAAAAATTGTAGCCTGATTGCAGATACTGAAATACAAAAATCAAAGGACACTGACCAACAAATCCCGAATCTCCCACCGGGGACAGGTTTGACCAGTTCAAGATTCCAATTATATCTCAAATGGCCTTATTATGTATTTATGAATATAAAGATCAAATTATGAACATTCCACTGAATGTTAAAACAAAGCTGAATTTTGTATTAGATTTAAGAAATGTGCTTTGTGTATGTGAGTGAGGTAAATCCACATTTTACAGTCAAATTTCAGATTAGGAAGGAACAAAATGAATCGCCAAATTTGAATAAACTGCATAAAGATGACATTTTGTTTTTGTAGAGCATCCATTTATTTTAAATCAACATCTGAGTCCTTAAGATGAGCTGGAAGCCACAACAGCAGCTCTCTTGGGCTTTGGCGCTGTTCCTTCACGGAATCCATTCCTGTATAAGGCAAAGAAGAAACAGGACTTTTTGAATTGAAGCATTTCTATTTACTTGATTTTCTTTTTCTTTAAAACCCCCCAGCTTATCTCAGTTACAAAATGAAATCACTTAGGAAATCAGATGTTCAGACTTTGGCTTTAATAACATCACAGATAAGCTGCTAAAATCCATATAGAAACCTCATTCTCACGTCAAAGTAAGCTGAAGTTGTGACTCCCAAGTCATTTAAATGAATAATTACATTTAAGCACAAGGTTAGCGTGCTTTAAAGTGTCTTGAAGAAATTAATTGTTAACTATGACTTGGGAAAACATTTAAAATTTACTCCACAGGAATTTGTTTAACCTTCTTTAGAATGGCAAAATGGAGCCTTTATTAGTGCAGTCCTCATAGGAGACCATCAGGAAAGAAGGCAACAGCCTAAAAGAAGGCAATACAAAGCTACCTCAATACTGCTACCCCCAAAATTACACAGATGTGTCTGTGAACCATTAGAAATCAAGCTCCTCTCAACAGACTTGATTTTATTAAACTTTTACAAGGAATAGACCAAATCTAGGCGGTACTTATGGTAATTGTATTACACATTTCTGGCCAAACAACTTGGTAGTTCTCAATTTCAGGCAAGGTACAGTTAGAAGGATCTTACCTGAATCTTCGGTAGACTTTTTTTAGATGCCTCATACGGCCAGTCCCAGTAGTATTGCGCCTTTTGGCCTTAGCACTCCAGTTATCTAAACAAAAAATGGTGGCACACAATTTATAATCCCTTTTACTCCACAGTTCCAGTTACACTGTCCCATTTTATCCCCACAAATATCCAAGCTTCTATTTCCCACATTCATGTTAAAATTTTTTGGAAGTCTAAGAAGGAAAACAATAACAATATTTTTATTGATATAATTTTAGACCAGTAATAATTGTGGTTGAAAACAATCCCCAAATCAGAGAAAAATTAAATACAATAAAATTACGATGAAAACCAATTTGGTCTAGTGGTTGCAGGGAAGTCTTGAGTTCCACTTATTCTTTAGGCATAAACGTCAGGGATATGAAGCATTTTGTCGATACTCTGTATTTGGATTAACTTCTATAAATAAAACCCTGAAACAAAAACATCCTACAGAAATAACTAACATCTTGCTAAGAAGCTAGCTGTTATTGCAATAATGTAGTGGGGAAGCAGCTTTATTCCAGATGGAAGTATGTAACCAACCACTGATACACAACCTTGGCTGTAATTGGTCATGATTCACAAATCAGGGATCTGATTAGTACCATGAAGGACAGGCATAAGGAAATCACAGGTACATAAGCTAACTTTCTGGAGAAAAAAAGCAACAGCAGCCCAATTGTCTATCCTTGACGATACAAATGCAAAGTAGTCCCATGCTCTAAATCAGAGGTCTTCAAACTGGGCAACTTTAAGACTTCTGGACTTCAATGCCCTGAATTCTGGGTATTGAAGTCCACAAGTCTTAAAGTTGCCACCTTGGGGGACCCCTGCTCTAAATACCAGTTACTCCTGTACTTTGAAAAATGGAAAAACTTACACTTTCTCTTGCGTTTAGCAGGATATCCACATTTTCCACAGGTGGACTTCTGGAGATGGTAGGCCTTAGATCCACATCGCCGACACAAAGTATGTGTCTTATTGCGGCGCTTGCCAAAAGATGACGTTCCTTTTGTCTGAAAGACATGGAAATTAACTTTACACAAATGACATCATTACCATACTGTAACTTTTACCTGTTGGATTATAACATCTGGGTGACTCTTAAAAGACACTTTGATGCAGCCACAGTAACAGGAGAGAAAATGATTTGCATGAAGTTGGACGAGCTCAATAGCTAAAAGAACGGTGCCTATGAAATATTCACTTTTGCAAGTTCTGTGGAAAGTTTAAGCAAACTGCTAAGTTGGAAAACCAAAGCAATACTTTATCAAAGCTTATTGAGTTGTTTTCTCACTATAGAAAAACCTTTTTTGTATGCTTATTTGAAAAGTACAACACAACTCCTTAGAAAGCCATGTGTTAACTTTACCCTCATGGCTTAAGGCTTCATCCTTAGGTGTTAGTATAAGGAAGTTACAAGAAGTGCCTGTTTTGCAAGTCTTATATGTTGCCTTGGTTTTCTTTTGTACTGGGTTATTTTTAACTTTAAAAAAATGTTCTTCCCACAAATTGGCAGTTAGCCACACAGTTATGCATTTTAAAATGGGCAGTCATAAATTTTATAAAGTATGTGGTCTTCAAAAGTCTGTAAACAAATTGAGAATTTGTTGTCAATTTGTCAACAATAATTATGGCTATTTACTGCCTTCTATTACAGGAGCAGAACGTTTTGGAATTTTTTTTCTTGGTTAAGTTGGTAACTACTACTTCCTAAAAGTAAAGTGAAGATTCCCCACCAACCTTAACAAGTTTTCTATTTTGTTAGGTCATAATCAGCTTTTATGGCTGTGTTGACATAAAGATTGACACACTGTTCAGTTAACTGAATTTAACAGTAGAGATAATCCTATGTATGCTCTTATTGCAACCTTACCTGATCAATGCATTGTTTACTAACAGCAATGCATTATTTCAGCCATCATATAAACAAATTAAATTTAAGTTGATCACAAAGGTGAAGCAAAACATTGAAATTAAAATTATTCAGGATCAACTATAAATCACTTTTACATTCAAAATAAAGGTACTATATGCTTTTAACTATTACTTAGCTCACTGGTAAGTCCTAGTAAATTAATGTGTGCATGTGTATTATATACATGGATAGATAGATAGTTAGAGAACAGAATATGGATAGGATAGATATTGATGAGGATAGATAATAGGATAGATAGAAAAGATGATGGATGGAGGGATGCCATTTGATAAAAAGACCTAAACACTTTGCAATATCCCATTATGATCAAGCTTGATGGGTAATGTATCCCAAAACATCAAATCAGACTTTGTGAGAATTAGCACAAATTATGCACGCTGGAAGAAGCTTGCAAGTCTTAATGGCAAAGAGCAGCAGAAATAACAAAGCCACATTGGTTGAGGAAAAACTGCAAATCCATACCTGTCCTTCCCTTATTACTCCTTTCCTTTAGAACTAAAGGATTCATGAATGATCAAACTGCAACATATATAGACACCACCACCATCCCAAGCTCAAGCAAATGCCTCTGAAGATGATATGAGATTAAAGCCTCCATGAACCCATGCACTCTACCCCGTCTTTTAAACTCTGATCTGCTCCCACCCTCCTCGTCTTCCGTAAACTACTTAAGACCCATCTATACCGCCAGGCATGGGGGATTTGAGACACCTTTCCCCCAAGCTTATTATAATTTATGTTTGGTATGTATGTGCTGTTTGGTGTTTAATTGATAGGGTTTTTTAGTTTTTTTCTTAATATTAGATTTGTGCCTGTACAATATTGTTTTATTGCTTGTTGTGAGCCGCCCCGAGTCTTCGGAGAGGGGCGGCATACAAATCTAATAAATTATTATTATTATTATTATTAATGGATTGCAAAACCACACTTCATCTAAAGCAGGGGTCTCTGTATATAATGTAGAATTTAGTTGATATGAATTATTATTTATTAGATTTGTATTCCACCCTTCTCCAAAAACTCGGAATGAATGGATATTTAAGCATGGAAAATTTGTTTTTTCTTTCTTAAAGGGCAATTATTATAAAATAAGGGTTCAGAAATATATAAGAAACAAAAAAATAAGAATGTATGGTGATTTTCGAAGCATTATGGCCTAAATGTTTAAGAAGCAGTTTATAGGATATATTAGCTAATAGCATTTTAAATTTGAATAAGGAAGCAGAATTTTTTTTTTTTTGGTGTGGGGGTGGGGGTAAATCCAGGTGATGAAATTTAAAAAAGAGGCAGCATTTGATAGATGAATAGGGAATGTAAAAAGATATGAATTATTGTATTGTAATTGAAGATTGAAGGTATATATTGCATGTTTGTGAGTGGAGAAAAATAAAAAAAACTTTAAAGCAGAGGTCTTCAACTTTGGCAACTTCAAGCCTGGAGAACTTCAATTCCCAGAATTCCCCAGCCAGCAAAGTGTGCATAGTTTGCATCAGATACGTTTAAAATGCTAGCAAAGCTGGCTGGGGAATTTTGGGAGTTGAAGTCCGTCAGGCTTAAAATTGCCAAGGATGGAGACCCCTGATCTAAAGGAAGTTCCAATATAACTTAAGCAGAGGAAAAACCTGAACCAACCGCGCACAATATCTCATATATTGTTCCCTGCTCTTAAAGGTGAGGACTGCCTGGCCCTCCATCCCATCCCAGCGGCGCCCAACAAGCCTCCTGGCGGAAAAATAATAGTTAGGCCTGGACTTGGGGCAGAAATCTCCCATTGTCAACCATTATGTGAAAACTACGGAAGCCTGTTGGGAAAATACTCCTTTCTCCAGGTCTGGTAAACTCTAGGCAATTTTCCCCTCCCGTATCCCGGGACCAAAAGTCTCCAAAATGGCTGGATGGAAACCGATCTTCCATCAGCACAAGCACCAACTCACCATTTTCTTTCAGCCGCCAGAACGAGAAAGAACTAATCCCACCCTCACTTCCGCTATGTCTTCCACACGCTTCCGGTAAAAAGAGAGACTGAGATAGAGAGGCTACAACTGAATAAGTCCGCCGAGGCCAAGGCGGAAGGAAGAGAGGAATATAACATGCCAGGCGTTGGGCTGCCTGGGAAATGACGTCCGCGGCGCCTTCTCCGCAGGGCGGAACTCAAAGAAGTGAGGCGTGATTCCTTTGACTTTAACTAGCTCCACCCACTCCCTTGGTTTTGCGCAGGCAAATGAATTATAAACACTACAGTATTTGGGTGACTGGCTGAAATATAGCTGCCTGCTTTGTAGCTCAGAGCATCGTACAAATACAGCCACGCAGCCTCTCGTGATCAGATGTAACTCCAAGAATTAATGCATTAATCAATTAATGCGATATGTTGTCTCTCCAAACCATTATGCTTATTTAATTAACTAAATTTTAATTTATTTACTACATTGATTATGTTGCCTAACTCCTAATGGGCGGTTTATAACAATAATAATAACGAGAGTTGAAAGGGACCTTGGAGGTCTTCTAGTCCAACACCCTGCTTAGGCAGGAAACCCTACACTACTTCAGACAGATAGTTATCCAACATCTTCTTAAAAACTTGCAGTGTTTTACAGTTTTACAAACTATTAAAAATATTTGAGGAGATAGGGGAAACCAAGAACAGGAGCAAAGAAACTCGGGAGCAAAGAAAAAGGAACTGCATATTTATAGCTGGAAATTTTAAAATAATAACTAGTTTATTTCTCTAAATTAGCTTCCTGGTATTGAAAAGGCTGAGGGGTGGGTGTTCAAATTGTACTTTCAAACATAGGTTGTATCAAAGGCCATATTAAAATAACTACGAAAATCTTTAAATGTCATGAGAAGGTGAAATAACCCAAGGAATTGTGGTGTTCAATTTCAACAACATGGTACATTGCTCCTGTTTCATATTTTACTTTAATTATTTACCACAATCATTTGTCACTCAACCAAAACACAATCTCCCAGCCTTTATGTAGTTAACACAGTATTAAATTTTCTTTTAATGTGAGTTAGAAACAATGAAAACAAGTGAGGATGTATATTTTGTTTTATGAATTGTTGATTGTATATTTTGTTTTATGAATTAGGAAGTATTGTTAATGCTTAACAATAACTACTTATAGTTTTATGAATAACTTAATGCAACAAACACAAAGATTGCTACTAGAAGTAAAAAAAATCAAAAGGAATCTGATAGAACCTTTTCCAACTAATAAATGTATTTAATCGCATAGATTTTTGTGAACTGCAGTTCACCTTTATCAGTCACACAAAGTGTCTTGACATAGGCAGACTTCAGTTTGAATTGGGGAGGGGAAGACAGGATCATTGTGCAGATATAGATTGCAGGGAGATGCATTTGATCTTTATCAAATCAGTTCTGAGTAGACTAACAAGGTTCTCCTACAACGACCACTAGAGGTCAGTATATTTACATTCTTGTAAATTCATTGGTTCTTAAAATCTATACCAGCATTTCTATGATAGCAGAAATCAATGATTTCTATTGTGATATAAATAAAGCAAGGTGACCAGACGTCCCGCCTTCAGCGGGACAGTCCCACTTTTGAATGATTTTTCCCATGTCCCGTGGCAGTTCAAAAATGTCCCGATTTTGGAGCTGGTTCCCCCCACTCCCATACCGAAGCCTGGCAAAGTGTGCAAAAAGTTTGGAGCCAAACATACACACAGCCCTTCCAGGGAGGTGCTGAGCTTCTTCCCTTAGGCTTCGGAGGCGGCCTCTCTCGCAGCTGCAGTGCTCCACACGGCTGAAGCTTCTTTGGCAGCAGCAGGTGAGCTTTTGGGCACAGCAGCGGGGGTCCCAGCTGCCTAACCACTGTCCTGGCCCAGCCAGTGCCAGCCCCGCGGCCATACCCAGCACAGCGCCAGCATGTATGGCGTCCAGCAGCCCCCACTGGTGCCTCCGCCATGGAGCTCCTGCTCGCAGCTATTTATACCCCTGCTTGGCGCCGCCGCCTTCACTGCTCATCCCGCTGCCCCGCCCGGCCCCACTGCCCCTGCAGGCCCACCTTCCCGCTGCCCAAGAGTTGCAACGGGAGAGGTGGCAGCATGGTGTACGAGAGAGAGAGAGAGCAAGAGAGAGAGAGTGAGAGCAAGAGAGAGAGAGAGAAAGAAAGGGAGGAAGGAAGAGAGAGAAAAACAGAGAGGAAGGAAGGGAGAGAAAAATCTCGAGAGGGAGGGAAGAAAGAGACAAGGAGGAAGGAAGAGAGAGAGAAAAGAGAGGAAGGGATGAAGAGAGCAAAAAGGAGGGAGAGAGAGAGAAAAAGAATTTGTGATTTTTTTTTTTGCTAAACTTCTTTTAGAAGCCCCCACCCACCCGCTCAATGGTGTCCCTCTTTCCCAATCTTAAAATCTGGTCCCTTTAAAATAAAGGATGAATGAAAATGGAAAAGTATTGAATCTTTCATAAATTGATTTATGTAAAGTCTCCTTTCAGTTGAGCTTGATTACTAGCAATGGGTCATCATTGCTGTTTTCTTCGGGGAGGGGTCTAGAACTTCTAACTGTAGTTCAGATCCTAGAATTTTCCTGTTGGTCTTCCTTCCAAAAACTCAAAAAAATCCAAAAACAGGACTGATGTTGTTTAGTTAGGATGACCATAAATAAATGTATCCAAGGTTTCTAAGAAAAAGGTTACATGTCTGTGGATTTTAAATCTTTAAACAATCTACCCTACTTATTTGTTGATCACTTAAACAATGTATAAAAGTATTAACTTTTACTAAATTGCTAAATGGACTTCTACACAGTATGATGGAAATTTTAGCCAACAGAACTGTAAGATGCCAGACTGGGAAAGGTTGCATTTGAAGATTCTAGCAAAATACATTTCCTTTTACTTCTTAATATAGTAGTACCTCTACTTATGAACTTAATTCGTTCTGTGACCAGTTTCTTAAGTAGAAACGTTTGTAAGAAGAAGCAATTTTTCCCATAGGAATCAATGTAAAAGCAAATAATGTGTGTGATTGGGGAAACCACAGGGAGGGTGGAGGCCCTGTTTCCTCCCAGGAGATTCCTAGAGGAGTCCCATGGAGGCTTCCCCTCACCTTTTCCGGCCCTGTTTCCTCCCAGGAGATTCCTAGAGAGGCCCCACGGAGGCTTCTCCCCGCCTTTTCTGGTTACAGTTTCGGAGGCTTGGGTTTGTAAGTGGAAAATGGTTCTAGAGAAGAGGCAAAAAAATATTGAACACCCGGTTCTTATCTAGAAAAGTTCATAAGTAGAGGCGTTCTTCGATAGAGGCACCACTGTACCTCTCTGAAGCCCCTCAACACAGGGACACAATTATCATGTTCCTCCCCAATCCTTCTCTTCAATAGGCTAGACATCTCTAGCTCCCTCAATTGTCCATCATGTGATTTTGTGTCCAGATCCTTTATCATCTTTGTTGTTCTTCTTTGCACACTTTCCAGGCACTCAACAGCTTGTGTTTTCTTCACAACCCTTATCCTCTTTCCAGCTTCAAATTTATTTTAAGATACTTTTATTTTATGCATTTGGAAAAAAACACTATGTTAAAAAAAACAACCCCTCCCCCCCCAAAATATAGCACTTAACCTCCTACACAAAGGTCTCTATGAATTCCTTGTTTTCCTTGGGTGTCATAAAAAGTTTTTTTTTTCTTGATTAAAAAAATGATTCCCTTAGGAGAAGAGAAATAGAAATCTGGACTATAGAAATAGCAAAAAAAAACACCACCCCACCCTCAAAAAACCAGTGTCATTTGACAAGTTGATACAAGGCACATTCCCCCCAGGCGTGTTCTATTAGTCCCCCAAATGTGATAAATACCTTAAGAGCTCTGAAACTAATTACAGCTAATTAGAAAAAGGCAGATGACATTTGCTAGAAGAAGGGAGCCTAAGAAGCTCTTATTGAAAACCAATTTTAGAAGCTTAAAATGTAACAAGTCAGCATTCTATCTGTTTCCAGACATTTGATCCTTGCCATCTGCGGAAGTAATAAAGGAGAAAGAGCTGGCATTTGGGAACAAAAAGATAATGAAATGAGAGAGAGAGATTAGAGTATGTTTACCGTCAAAGGGCATCGAGGGATTGGATAGTTCAGCAGCAGCAGTCTTCAGATCATAAATAGAAAACATTGCAAGATGCGTAAGTTAAAATTTATTTTGATGGGTTGATGTTTTTAGAGCCCAGGAAAAAATTGAAATGTAAAGGAAAAAAACATCAGTCATATCAAAATAGGTGAAAATAAATAAGGAAACAATAGAATTTTGGAGATTCTCAGTCATCTTGGTCATGGTTGTCCCAAAGGTGCTTTTTCAAGAGGCAAGAATACTTTCGGGATCGCCTTCTGCTGCACAAATCCCAGCGACCGATTAGGTCCCACAGAGTTGGCCTTCTCCAGGTCCTGTCGACAAAACAATGCTGTCTGGCGGGATCCAGGGGAAGAGCCTTCTCTGTGGCGGCCCCGACCCTCTGAACTCCCCCTCAGCCGCTCCATTTTATGTATGGTTTGTTTGGGTTGTATGAGTGTTTTTAAATCAAGGGTTTTTAACTGTTTTGCTTTTTAATCATTGGATTTGTATTTTGTATTGTTGTGAGCCGCTCGGAGTCTTCGGAGAGGGGCGGCATACAAATCTAATAAGTAAGTAAGTAAGTAAGTAAACAAACAAACAAACAAACAAACAAACAAACAAACTGGACTTTTTGGGTTGTCTTTGAAGATTTTGTGCTTCTCATCCAAGAAGCTTCTTCAGTTCTAACAGAATAGTGGAGAATGGAAGGATTTATAATTGCTTGCAGACAGTTGATCATTTGCATTCTTTTAGCGAGTTGTTTAGATCATCTGGAGTGAATTTGCACCATTCAGGCGACTCGGATGACACAGATAACCTCCAGGTGGCCTTAACAACTCACTTAAAAAATGCAAATGACCAGCTGTCTGCAGGGAATATAAATCCTTCTATTCCCCACCATTGAGTCTGAGCTGAAGAGGCTTCTTGGATGAGAAGTACAATGTCTTCAAGGAAAAACCAGAAAGTCCAGTTGCCTCTTGAAAAAGCACCTTTGGGGAACAACAGGAATACACCATTCAGAAGTAAGACTTACTGTCAACTTTTAAACAGTGCCTTTTTTTATGCCAGTGCTAAATGTCGAACATAAGCAGCAAGAAATCTAATTATTAATATACAGCAATTTCTGAAGTATTCTCTTAAAGGTTTTGTATATTGGTAAACCACATCTGAATCACGTCATTTCACTGGGCAGATAAATGAAGAATGAGGTGGTCAAAGTATCCCTTTGGTCACTCAGTTTTACTTTGCTCAATTCTACATGGATCATAGTGGCTCAGGAACAGGATGGCTTCAGTGGTTGGAACACTGGACAGGAGGATAGCAAGCCCCCATTCAAAAGCTGCTGTGGGGAGGGGTTGAGCTCTCGTTCTTCAAACCAGCTCTTGCCAAGGACATGAAAGGAGCCCCCAACCAGGTGTCTCCAGAGCAGGCGTAGGTGAAGTTGGCTCTTCTATGACTTGTGGACTTCAACTCCCAGAATTCCTCAGCCAATCATGCTAGCTCAGGAATTCTGGTAGTTGAAGTCCACATGTCATAGAAGAGCCAACTTTGCCTACCTCTTGCCCCAGGGCAACAGTGATGTCACCGGCTAATCCTTTCAACCCTGGAAGCCCTTCAGTGCTTCTAACAGGCGTGCAAAAAATATAATAATCTACATTTCCCAGGGCAGAGATCTGAAAACATCATTGCAGAAATTAACTTGTGGCCCTGAGAGATAATCCGTTCTCCATATCATTGCCTCTGGCATACCTCTGGATTTAGAAATAAGAGCATTACCTTTCTCCTAATACTTCCCTCCTTATAGAAGCTATTTTCCTCTGTACAAAATTCAAGGAGATGTGACTTATTTTAAAGTATGCATCACACTCCAGGTGTATATCTCATATAGAATTTTTTTGCTTTGTGTCTTGTTTGTAGCCATGGAAAACTATCTAGAAAGGCTTCTTTGAGAAAGAGGGTAATTTCTCTGGCTTTGAAGAATGACTTTTCAAGAAGGGATCATTGGCTTCATCAACAATGTTGTCCAGCCTCCAAGCTTTTCTTTTTGAAGAGTGTTAAAAAGATAATTAGGCATCAATGCCAGAGGTTCCTAGAGGAAAGTGATTATTTAGATCCATTTTGTTCCAGTTTCAAGCCAGGAAAGAGTACCAAAATAGCATTGGGTGTATTTGTTTATTATCTTTGGTAGAACTAGGATGGGGTGATACAGCCTTGTTTTCTCAATGCTTTAATTAAGAGGCCGGGCAATTTTTGCCCGGCCGATAGTTGCAATGGCAGGGAGGGGTGAGCGCAGGCTCGCCCACATGCTGCCTTTTGCAGCAAAGCTGTTCCTGTTGGGTCGGAGGGGGGGGGGGGAAATACCCCGGCCGGATGTCCGTTTCGGCTGGGAGGGGCAGGGCACCGCCTCCCAGCTGATTGGCAAGGCGCCAAACGTCAGAGCTCCCCACGAGATGTAGTTGGCTCGCAGGGGCCGCCGGGAGCGAGGGGAGGGGTTGCAGGCCTATTTCAGGGCCTGCACCCCTTGCCCTCACCCCTTTGCTTCCTGCTCGCCTCCCAGAAGGGTCACCCACCTGCCCTTCACTCTACCCAAGGTGTCTGGCAGAGGTCACCCTTTGGGACTGAGAAGGAATTTTTGGCAGTCTGGAAGCTTTATTTCAGATTGTTTTTTCGCCTTCTCCATCCTGATCAGGTGTGAGGTTTTAATGGGCTAGGGGGTGTATCGGTTGTAAATAGGTTGATTGAATTTAATTTATTTTGGTCACTAATGGCAAAAACGGGGCGGAAAGGGTGTCAGTTGCAACTGTGTGTTCTCCCTTGGGCATCTTTTAAAAGGTGATGGGCTCCTTCGTCTCACAACTCATGGCTCCTCCACGGACAGAGCGGTGAGAAGGAGGAGTGCTTGGGGTTCATCTACGTCACTTCCGGTTCTGGGTCATAGAGGTGAGCCCTCCCACACGCTGGGCGTGGCTTTCCATTTGGGTGAAGGCGTGGCTCGCTTCACCCTTACCAAGCAAGGAGTTCGCCCATTGGTTGCCCAGGTATGTTTTGTTCAGGTTTTTCCGCCCCATTTAGCTCCCTCTGCAGGTCTATTACTGTAATCAATAAAGTGACCCATTTTCATCCAGCTCTTGTGTTCGAGTTTTCATTCCCTGTCCAGCGCAAATGTGATTGATCATAGTGTAATTGTACTATGGCAGTTGGGAGTGAAGAGCACAGTAGTACACTATATGTTTTTTTTTCATATGCAATGTTTGCACAGTACTATATCTTCTGTTCTTATAAGCCAGTAAGTTTTTTCTTCTAGTGACATAGGATATACATTAAATGTGTCACTTCAATGCATACAATGTAATTACAAAAAAGTCGAAGGACTGAAAAATAGAAGATACCCCAAAATTTAACTCAGTTAATTGAGGTTAATTAACATAGTTGAATCATTATTGTCTCCTCTTTGTCTACTTCTTTTCTTCGGTGGTTCTTCGGTTCATTCGTTTCCTCCATTTCTTCTGTTGGCTCCTCCTTTTCCTGAGCATCTTGGTCTTTTCTCATCATCCCTCGTACAGTATTTTCCATTTTTTACATAATCTCATTAAATCCTTTCTCCACAATGTCCTTTGTGTTTTGAAAAAGAAACGCCATCTCCTTTAAGGTTCCACTCATTTCTTTGTTATAAAGCATCTTACTTTGTTTTTTAAAGTCCAACATTTGTCCAGTAGTCCAAGAACCATTTATTCAGTCCTAAAGTTGCCCTCAAGGAATACACTAATCACAGTTCTTTATATCCTATAGGTAAACAATCAATTCTGTTTCAATAGTCCCAGAAGTTATCAAAAGCCTTTTTAAAGTCCCCATTGCAAATTCAATCTTCTAATATAATATAAAGGAGTCCCTTTAATTGTATAACTTCCTTGTTTTCATATTTGAGTCTCCAGTAATCATCGGGTAGTTGGGTATAATCCAATAAATATTTTCACTGTTTTTCACATAAGTATTCCCAGATTTGTATATATTCCTTTCGTCAGCAGATGGCATTCTCAACTTAAATTTCAATATTGCCACTAGTCAATTGTTATTTTATTTGTACTTCAATTATAAAAGCAGGATACATTTTTAAAGTAAATGATTACAGCATTTTAAAATGTCTTCCCATTGCCATGTCTTCCCAGTTTAAGAGTCCAATTTTCTGTATATTTAAAAATTTATTATTTTTCTCCCTTTATGTCTTTTCCTTCTGGTCTGGTATTTGCTGTTGTGAACCGCCCTGAGTCTTCGGAGAGGGGCTGCATACAAGTCTAATAAATTATTATTATTATTATTATTATTATTATTATTATTATTATTGTCATCATCGTTGTTATTATTATTATTATTATTATTGTCATCATCGTTATTATTATTATTATTATTATTATTATTATTATTATTATTATTATTATTATTATCCTCAGAATGTTCAGTCACCACTTTAACAAATAATTCTGAGCAAATAGTTCTAAATTATTTTTTGGGGTTAGGCTTTAAATGAAAAAGAATCTTCTCCCCCAGTTCCAGTCACTGTTCACCTACTTTGCTCCAGCGCCAGTCATACTTGTTCCCTAGTTGTCCCTGCTTTATGGCAGCCATCTTTAGACTGCTTCTTCTCGCCATGGCTGAAAAGGAAAAAGAGCCCTGGGTAAAACAGGAGATCTGCAACTCTCCACAACCTTACAAGGTGCTCCTCTTTGCTTCACTGTTCCTACAGGGTGACTTTGGCTCCTTTCGGAGCCCACTGACAGGGAGAACTCAGCACGGGAGCATGGAGACCTGCTCCGGATGTCCGATCCCACTGCAACATCAACCGGAAGTTCGGGTCCCACACAGTTCATGCATTGATACATATATATAAAACAAAATAAAAAACTTGAAAAAAACCCCATAGTTGAATCAGTGTATTTATTACACTACAATGCAAAGACAGGAACAGATGAAAACCAGACAGTGTAAGTTAACAATACTATCTTCAATATTTGAATGAGTCCATATATAAATCTTTTATGAACTTTGCAAAATATGGGAATCTCAGTCCCAAGGGATATTCCAAACCAATCTTGGCACGCGTCTCTTTCGCTGAAACACTTTTACTTAAACCATAAATAATACCAATGCAAATGTTTCATTTATCAAGCAGTTGGCTGCTTTAAATATGTGAGTTAGAAATAAATCATAGAAAAATAGATCCAAAATAATCACTCTGCCATGTAGCAATAAGGAGTATGTTTAAATACTGAGGGACTACAGTATCTTAACATTTTACTTTTTTCATATTGATGCTCGCTGTGTGTTTACAGTACAATTCTAGCTGTGTGTATTTGGAAGCAAATCTCAGGCAGGGGTTTTACTGTCAAGTAACTGGATAGAGAAATCCCTGGTGAGGTCATGTGAGAACATGAGTCTGATACATCATTTTGTCCACAGGACAAAGTACAAGTTGCACATTTCCTCAGCAGAATAGTTTACGTTTCCCTTGTAATTGATACCACAGGAGAAAAGAGGCCTTTACCAGTCCAGGTTCATCAAGTGGAAGGACTATTTGTTTGTTTGTTTATTATTTATATTTATAGGCTGCCCAATTCCTCCTTGAGTTCCAAAGGCTATTTTGATTTAGAAACATAGAAACATAGAAGTCTGACGGCAGAAAAAGACCTCATGGTCCATCTAGTCTGCCCTTATACTATTTTCTGTATTTTATCTTAGGATGGATATATGTTTATCCCAGGCATGTTTAAATTCAGTTACTGTGGATTTATCTACCACGTCTGCTGGAAGTTTGTTCCAAGGATCTACTACTCTTTCAGTAAAATAATATTTTCTCATGTTGCTTTTGATCTTTCCCCCAACTAACTTCAGATTGTGTCCCCTTGTTCTTGTGTTCACTTTCCTATTAAAAACACTTCCCTCCTGGACCTTATTTAACCCTTTAATATATTTAAATGTTTCGATCATGTCCCCCCTTTTCCTTCTGTCCTCCAGACTATACAGATTGAGTTCATTAAGTCTTTCCTGATACGTTTTATGCTTAAGACCTTCCACCATTCTTGTAGCCCGTCTTTGGACCCGTTCAATTTTGTCAATATCTTTTTGTAGGTGAGGTCTCCAGAACTGAACACAGTATTCCAAATGTGGTCTCACCAGCATTCTATATAATTTTACCTGAAGTTAGTAAAACCTAAAATATAAATTGGTCTTATGCAGTGATGGGCTACCAAAATTTTTACTATCACATTATGGGTGTGGCTTATGCATTTTGTTTCAACTTCTGCCGCACGAATCCCAGTGGCCAATAAGGTCCCACAGAGTTGGCCTTCTCCGGGTCCCGTTGACTAAACAATGTCGTCTGGTGGGCCCCAGGGGAAGAGCCTTCTCTGTGGCGGCCCCAGCCCTCTGGAATCAACTCCCCCAGAGATCAGAACTGCCCCCACCTTCCTTGCCTTTCGTAAATTGCTTAAGACCCACCTATATTGCCAGGCATGGGGAAATTGAGACATCTCCCCCAGGCTTATAGACTTTATGTATGGCATGCTTGTGTTGTATGTTTTTTAAATGATGGATTTTTTAAAATACTTTCTTTTAATATTAGATTTGTTACATTGTACATTGTTATTATTATTGTTGTGAGCCGCCCCGAGTCTGCGGAGAGGGGCGGCATATAAATCTAATAAATTATTATTATTATTATTATCTTTCAGTGCAAATCGGGTGCTCTGGGGTGGAGTTCCAAATTTTGCTACCAGAACTGTGTTCCTGACTGTTCCCGTAGGAGCCCATCACTGATCTTACCTTTCTGCTTCTTGCTCTTGTATCTAATGTTTTTAAATGTTTTTTTTAAATATATTTTTTCCTTCTAATTACCCCATTTATCATGACTGGAGAAGAACTTCTGGGAGTTGAAATCCACCAATCTTAAAGCTGTCAAGTTTGAAGTTTATAAAAAGTGTACATAGTTGTAAAAAAATATACATGTTTGTAAAACATATTCTGCTACATTGGTATTTTATTAAATAATATATCATTACACCATTTGGTTCAGAATAAATTTTTCCTTGTTTTCCACCTCTAAAATCTAGATGCGTCTTATACTCCAGTTCATCTTATACTCCGAAAAATACGGTACATATGGTTTCCTCTTCTGTTTTAAAGAGAGTTTAAAGTTTCCCTCGTTTAGTCATGTTCAATTCTAGAGGAAGGTGCTCCTTTCTCTTGCAGCTTCCCAAATATTTGGATATCAAAATTGGGTAGTAAAATAGTGATTTTCCGATGTACTTTGGCCCTTCCTCCCTCCTTTCTTTTTACATCTTAGACTGAAAATCAAGATGAAAATGCTTGTGTTACAAAAATACACTGATTCCTAGCACACACATACCCCAGAAATATTGGCAGTTCTTTCCATTTTACATCCAATGTGGCCTTTGAAGTTTTTGCCATTACAGTGGTACCTCTACTTAAGAACTTAATTCGTTCCGTGATCAGGTTCTCAAGTAGAAAATTTTGTAAATAGAAGCCATTTTTCCCATAGGAATCAATGTAAAAGCAAATAATGCGTACAAACCCATTAGGAAAGAAATAAAAGCTCGGAATTTGGGTGGGAGGAGGAGGAAGAGGGAGGAGGAGGACAGTCACTGCTGAAGGAAGAAACTGAGGTGAAGGGAATAAAAAAAAATCCAAAACTTTAAGGTTTTTTTAAAAAAGAGGGACTCTGAGACGGCAAGGAGGAGCATTCCCATACAGCCGGTGTGAGGCTGCCTCCCATATAATGCGCCAGAGAGAGAAAAACCCAGGTGGGAAGGAACCTCCCACTCCTTTGACTGAAAGGTGGCTGCTGCTGCTGCTACCTGCTTCCTCTTCCTTCCCATGCTGAAGGGATCCCCTCTCCTCTCACTCGCTTTGTAGCCGGCACCTTTCCTTCACTGTGGTGACTCCTCGGTTTGGCTGAAGCCGAGTTAATCTGACGAGGGCAAAGCACCCCCTTTTTCCTTTCCACACCCAGATGCTCCAGGAGGCAACCTCGCACCAGGTGTATGGGAGGCAGTGCGAGGGAGTCACCACAGCAAAGTGGCTTATTCCCTCTTCAAGAGCCCAGAAAAAGGAAAATGCTCTGTTAGCTCTGGGCTGCCCAGAGCAAAGGGAGCGTTTCTTTTCTCTGGGTGCTGGCAGAGGTTCATACCCTCTCCAAGCGCCCAGAGAAAGGAAAATGCTTCGTTCGCTCTGGAATGCCAAGGCTTCCTTAAGCGCCACCAAAAGGCTCCTCTCGCAGCCCCGAAAAACCCAGGATGGCCGGGATTAAAGGCAGGAAACTGCCCAGGCCTTCGTGCCGCTCTCAAGTATCCTGGGAAATTTTCCCGGGCTCAAGTTCTTAAGTATTAAATGTTTCTTAAGAAGAGGCAAAAAAATCTTGAACACCCAGTTCTTATCTTGAAAAGTTCTTAAGTAGAGGCGTTCTTAGGTAGATGTACCATTGTATTTTAAAACTGCTATGACTGTAAAGGAAAAGTGATGAAAAATTTTTTAATAAGAAAAATGGGAAGTTGGAGTCAAGGTCATTCTTTCAAATGAAAAGTAAAACTTGCCTTCTTTTCATATAAAATTTTCTTCCTGTTAATTTCATATGATGTGAGCTGTCGACATGTTAGAATAGAATAGAATTTTTATTGGCCAAGTGTGATTGGACACACAAGGAATTTGTCTTGGTGCATATGCTCTCAACGTACATAAAATAAAATATACATTTGTCAAGAATCATGTGGTACAACACTTAATGATTGTCATAGGGGTCAAATAAGCAATGAAGAAGCAATATTAATAAAAATCTTAGGATATACGCAACAAGTTACAGTCATACAGTCAACATGGGAGGAAATGGGTGATAGGAATGATGAGAAAAACTAGTAGAATAGAAGTGCAGATTTAGTAGAAAGTCTGACAGTTTTGAGGGAATTATTTGTTTAGTAGAGTGATGGCGTTCGGGAAAAAACTGTTCTTGTGTCTAGTTGTCTTGGTGTGCAGTACTCTGTAGCAACGTTTTGAGGGTAGGAGTTGAAACAATTTGTGTCCAGGATGCGAGGGGTCAGTAAATATTTTACCCGCCCTCTTTTTGACTCGTGCAGTATACAGGTCCTCAATGGAAGGCAGATTGGCAGCAATTGTTTTTTCTGCAATTCTGATTATCCTCTGAAGTCTGTGTCGGTCCTGTTGGGTTGCAGCACCAAACCAGACAGTTATAGAGGTGCAGATGACAGACTCAATGATTCCTCTGTAGAACTGAATCAGCAGCTCCTTGGGCAGTTTGAGCTTCCTGAGCTGGCGCAGAAAGAACATTCTTTGTTGTGCTTTTTTGATGATGTTTTTGATGTTAGGTGACCATTTTAGGTCTTGAGATATGATAGAACCTAGAAATTTGAAGGTCTCTACTGTTGATACTGTGTTGTCTAGTATTGTGAGAGGTGGAAGGGTGGAAGGGTTTCTCTTAAAGTCTACCACCATTTCTACGGTTTTGAGTGTGTTCAGTTCTAGATTGTTCTGGTCACACCACAAGGATAGTTGTTCAACTTCCCGTCTGTATGCGGATTCATCATTGTCTCGAATGAGTCCGATCACTGTTGTATCATCTGCAAACTTCAGTAGTTTAACAGATGGATCGTATGAGATGCAGTCATTAGTATATAGAGAGAAGAGAAGTGGTGAGAGTACACAGCCTTGGGGGGTACCTGTGCTAATTGTACATATATCTGATGTGATTTTTCCTAGCTTCACCTGCTGCTTCCTGTCTGTTAGGAAGCTTGTGATCCACTTACAAGTGTGTTCAGGTACCGCTAGCTAACATGTAATTCAAGTGTTTTTCAACCTCAACAACTTTAAGCTGTGTGGACTTTAACTCCCAGGATACCCCATCCAATATGAATGCATTAATAATATTAATAATTAATAATGAAGTGAAGGAATGTAGACCCGACCTTAGGAACGAGTAAACCATTATGGAGAAAAAAATGCTTTTGAAAAAGAAGGGAGCATGAAAAACTCTAGTTGATTCTCATCAGACCCACCTAGATATTGTTTGCTATGAAATGGGAAGCAAAATTTCTGGCAGGCTTTCAACTTTCTGTTATTGCACGCTGTAATAATAAATAAATTTGCCATGACTGTTGACCTGGCCAAACACAGCAGACTGACAGTGATATATTGTAGAACTCTAGTTCTCTTTTGCCTTCTTGTTTAGTTTATTGCTAGCCAAGTAATATTTATAATTCACTATACTTTCTTCAGGGCCAATTTCTGTTTTTTTGGATTTTCTCCCTTTCTCAAGATTTTTATTATTTTTTTAAACATATTTTTATTATTTTTCTTCAAGACAAACAATACATACAACATTTAACATTTAAGGAGCTACCATTGCTCCACTAATCTTAGAAGTCTAAATAATACAGAAAAAAAACCTGACTATGTTCAGATCAGTACAGAAATACAGTTTATAGTACTCTGCTTTCTTATTAAATCTTTCTTTATTTTTCCACTTTTATATTATAATTCATATAATTAAAATCAATTCTAATATCTATAATTTTTTGTCAATACATTACTAAAATATCATTTTAATAGTTATAATTATACTAATTAAAATTAATTAATTAAGCTAATGTTTAGTTTATTGCTAGCAAAGTAATATTTATAATTCACTATACTTTCTTCAGGGCCAATTTCTGTTTTTTTAAAAAAAATTCTCCCTTTCTCAAGATTTTTAAATGGGATCAAAGTACTTTACAAAGTTGGTTTGTAAAGTAAATCTTAAGTAACATAGGCTAAAACATATTAAGAATGGTTGCAGGAACTGGATTTGTCTAGTTTAATGAAAAGAAGGACCAGGAGAGACATGATAACAGTGTTCCAATATCTCAGGGATTGCCACAAAGAAGAGGGAGTCAACCTATTCTCCAAAGCACCTGAGGGTAGAACAAGAAGCAATGGGTGGAAACCAATCAAGGAGAGAAGCAACTTAGAACTAAGGAGAAATTTCCTAACAGAACAATTAATCAGTGGAACAGCTTGCCTCCAGAATTTTGGAATGTTACAACATTGGAAGTTTTTAAGAAGACGTTGAATAACCAGTACAGTGGTATCTCTACTATGAATTTAATTTGTTCCGTGACCAGGTTCTTAAGTAGAAAGGTTCATAAGAAGAAGCAATTTTTCCCATAGGATTCAATGTAAAAGCAAATAATGCATGTGACTGGGGGAAACCGCACGGAGGGTGGAGGCCCTGTTTCCTCCCAGGAGATTCCTAGACAGGTCCCACAGAGGCTTCTCCCCACCTTTTCCGGCCCTGTTTCCGGTCAGGAGATTCTGCTATTATTATTATGTTATTATTATTTATTAGATTTGTATGCCGCCCCTCTCCGAAGACTCGGGGCAGCTCACAATATTGTAAGCCGCCCTGAGTCTAAGGAGAAGGGCGGCATAAAAAAAAATCAAATAAATAAGTATGAGCCAGCAATGTGCAGCGACAGCTAAAAAAGCCAATGCAACCCTAAGTTGCATTAACAGAGGGCTACAATCAAGATCAAGTGAGGTACTAATACCACTCTATAAAGCCTTAATAAGACAACACCTAGAATACTGCATCCAGTTTTGGTCACCAGACTATAAAAAAAAATGTTGAGACTCTAGAAAAAGTACAGAGAAGAGCAACCGGGATGATTAGAGCTATCTGACTTGGACTTCAAAACTCTGGACCACTGCTAGATGGCAGTGATCCTCTGGATGTTTGCAGATCAGATCTGTTGCCCGGCTTTCATAGATTTGACAACAGTTTCTTAAGTTGGGGGGAGGGGTTGTCTAAATATTCTAAATATTTCTCCAGAACTGCACTCCACGTCTTTATGGGATATGGAACAAATTTAAAAACTAGTTTTGAAATTGGAGAACAATTTGTCCCTGGGGATTCTGAGTTAGTGTTAGCATTCCATAGTGTTGCTTGGAGTTTATCTTATGAAAGAAAAAGCAAAGCAGCTGGGCACAGAATCAGTTTCCAGATAACTGGACTGACAAGTGGCCCGCCCCGTTCTGAAGTGCAGTCTTCTCTCAAAGGAAGATTGTTTTTTTCACTCTCCTAGTAAAAGGCAGACTTCTTCGAATCATGAAGGTAAGAAAGTCATTGGGTCTTTTTGTTGGTTTGCTTCTTTATTAAGCTACTGTAAGCAGTTATTGTTAGCAAAGCATCTCTCAGCAAAGCTTTTCTTTATTAATGTATTGGGGAATTGGGTTAAAAAAGTAGTTCAAAACTTTAGTACTGTCTTTTTCTTCTTCTCTCTTTAGGTTCTAACCATTTTAATTCTGTTAGAAATTACAGGCTGCTTTCCTGTTTTTTCAAGGTGAGTAGAACATGTCTTAAAAATAAATCTGAATGTGTCTCAAGCAAAAATGGGATATGCAGTGAGGTTCTTCATCATATTCTCTAAAATGAGAGATGTGGTCCTGTGCTTATGTTGAAGATACCCATAACCTTTTCTAAAATATTCCATTTTTTCGGGGGGGGTTTCTTTCTCCACTACCTTCGCCCTACCCCAGCGTGCATATAAGGAAATATACCTAGTTTTCTCAGTTTATCTTTGGAACAAAAGTGTGAGCTGGGTTCAGATGAAAGGTGAACTGAAGTTTTCCAGTTAACTTCCTAAGGAATTTGGACCCGGTAAATCACAGTCTTACATCATAGAAACATAGAAACATAGAAGACTGACGGCAGAAAAAGACCTCATGGTCCATCTAGTCTATCCGTCTATCCGTCTATCCGTCTATCCGTCTATCCGTCTATCCGTCTATCCGTCTCTCCGTCTCTCCATCTCTCCATCTCTCCATCTATCCATCTATCCATCTATCCATCTATCCATCTATCCATCTATCCATCTATCTATTTATCTATTTATCTATTTATCTATTTATCGATCTATTGATCAATTAATTGATTGATTGATTGATTGATTGGACTTGCTCCTCTTATATCTTTTAGTAACTTTTTTTCTGTAACAAGGCACTTGCTTACTTTCAAGAAACTGCACTTTTGCGATATTGTACCAAAGGTTCAGCAGTTCAGTGGTTCAAATCCCTAGTGCCGTGTAACAAGGTGAGTTCCTGTTACTTGTCCCAGCTTCTGCCAACCTAGCACTTCAAAAGCACGTAAAAAACGCAAGTAAAAAAATAGGAACATAGAAACATAGAAGACTAACGGCAGAAAAAGACCTCATGGTCCATCTAGTCTGCCCTTATACTATTTCCTGTATTTTATCTTACAATGGATATATGTTTATCCCAGGCATGTTTAAATTCAGTTACTGTGGATTTACCAACCACGTCTGCTGGAAGTTTGTTCCAAGGATCTACTACTCTTTCAGTAAAATAATATTTTCTCACGTTGCTTTTGATCTTTCCCCCAACTAACTTCAGATTGTGTCCCCTTGTTCTTGTGTTCACTTTCTTATTAAAAACACTTCCCTCCTGAACCTTATTTAACCCTTTTACATATTTAAATGTTTCGATCATGTCCCTCCTTTTCCTTCTGTTCTCCAGACTATACAGATTGAGTTCATTAAGTCTTTCCTGATACGTTTTATGCTTAAGACCTTCCACCATTCTTGTAGCCCGTCTTTGGACCCGTTCAATTTTGTCAATATCTTTTTGTAGGTGAGGTCTCCAGAACTGAACACAGTACTCCAAATGTGGTCTCACCATAAGGGGATCACAATCTCTCTCTTCCTGCTTGTTATACCTCTAGCTATGCAGCCAAGCATCCTACTTGCTTTTCCTACCGCCCGACCACACTGCTCACCCATTTTGAGACTGTTAGAAATCACTACCCCTAAATCCTTCTCTTCTGAAGTTTTTGCTAACACAGAACTGCCAATGCAATACTCAGATTGAGGATTCCTTTTCCCATCAATATGGGAACTGCTGAGTCCTGAGTCTCTTTTTTCCATCAGCACCACTTACTGCCTTAATTCCATTAGTCAGAGAAAGAGAGATTTTCCCACTACCCAAGAACAAGAGAAGCTAGTTTGTTCAGTTTACACACCGAGGATTTATGAAAACCATTTTTTTTCTTGATTGCCAGTTTATTTTATTTTAGCTGAGTGGTGGAGGAAACAACTTTCATTATAAAAGTGTGGGAGTTTTTCCAAAGTGGTTACTCTGTCTGTAATTCCTCTGGTAAGATGTTGAATACCAGTGTGTGTGTGTGTGTGTGTGTGTGTATAATCTAAAGCAGTGTTTCCCAACCTTGGCAACTTGAAAATATCTGGACTTCGACTCCCAGAATCCCCCAGCCAGCGAATGCTGGCTGGGGGATTCTGGGAGTTGAAGTCCAGATATCTTCAAGTTGCCAAGGTTGGGAAACACTGATCTAAAGCATACAAAATGCTTTCACAGTCCCTTCTCAGTTATTTGCGCAATAATATGAAACTATTAAGATTGCCATTTCCCATGTGATTTCTGGTATTAAACAAACAGTTTCAATTGTTAGCACTTTTGAGCAGTCACTCCAGAAATAAAGAAGGATTCAGATGAAACTGTGGTGCAATCTCAGAATTCCTTGTTACAATAGTTTCAGGATGGTGGTGAGAATCTTGAGTGACAGTTTCAACATCTGAAGGACACTAAGATTTGGATGACGGCTTCAAGGACCAAGGACCAAATCCAATAAACATGAGCGAATTGTATTTGGAGCACTGAATGTTTCCACACATTACTTATTTACTCTCATTTACAAAATTTTATACAGGTGCAAACATTGTCGTATTCTGTTTGTCAGTTTCCTATGTTTTCAGGAATGCAAGATTAACTTCTGGCTGCAACTCTTTAAAGCAGCTACATTCTTCCTGGAGGGAAATGTGTATGTTTTAAAGAGCTGCAGAAAGGGGTGCCTGCTTCAAGCTATTCCTTTGGAATTGAATTACTTTTGGTTTCAGTAGTCTTTGAATTACCAAATAACTAGACAGATTACTTCCACAAAATACAAAACAATATGTGAAAACACTATAGCAAGAGAAGGAAACTAAAAAAGAAAATAAACACACATGCATGAGTAAATGTCGACATATACTAAATAGCTATACAATGCACTTCCATTTTGAACAGGTATGATCCAATTTTGTTTATTTCAAGTAATTTTAAAAATAATCCCCTTGATCTAAAACGTGAGGCACCAGCAATACTAACATAATATACATTTTAAAATATGACCATTTTTTGGTGTGTTTTACTGTCTTTTTTAAAAAAAACATTGGGAATCCCTGGCATTTTCAATTGTATCTGGTCCTTGGTGCTTTCTCTTTCTGGTTGATTCCTTGCAGATGTTTCATTACCACCCTAGATTACAATATCAGTGCTAAAGGAAGTGAGATTTTCTCTCATTATACCAGTCACTTGCCCCACCAATGTTGGTAGATATGGTCTAGGTTGGGGATGTGAAACTCAATTTCATTGAGGGCTGCATCAGTTTTGTGTTTGACTTCGGGGGGGCAGGGAAGCTTGACATTGTCGCGGTTTGGTTAAAATTGATTAAAGTCTGTTAGGACCTTAACCCCACGTAGTCGATGATAGAAGCCTTATTCATTTATTCAAACAATGTTTCTTTATTGTAAAAAACAGAAATAAAACATGTCTCGAGGGACAACATAACAAATACGTCTTACATGATGGTGGATAATGGAGGAGAGAGTTGAGAACTGAAGGAGAAGGAGGAAGTGATGTGAGATTGGCAGGATATTACATCCTAATAGGAGGATCTTAGAAGACACACATAGTTAACTCTTTCATTACGCAATGTCTCTGAGGGGCTGGCAAATATTCAGCGCGACAGACATCACTCGTGTCAGGGGTATGTGTGATAGCCCAAGCACTCTACCAGCCAAAATGGGCTCCCAAGTTCTATTTTTGGCAGTGACGGCCTCCTGCAACCCTCTGCTAGTGAAAACAAAGCTCCGCTTTTGCTCACAGAGGCAATGTGGGCCAGTCCTTCACTGTTTCCATATCTAAGCACCCCATGGACTGGATCTGGACTCTGGGTCTTGAGTTTGACACCCCTGGTCCAGGTGATTCCCTGATTAAGTTGTAGTTTATTGTTAGCTTCTTTGTTTGAATTAGTAGGGTATTGTTTTGTTCTTGATTGAGTTAATCTCTGCTTATCTGGGTGTTGACTGATGGTGAGGAGATGTTTTAATGTTTTGTTTCCTTTTTGGCTATTTGATTGTCTTTTTTGAATGGCTTTGGTATGTAGGTATAGATGTAGAAGCCAAATCCCAAAACATTCCTGGAAGTCTGCCACTCAAACAAATTCAGCACTGTGTTATGGTGAATTTTTAGAAAAGGAAGATAGTTCCTATCTCAATAACCTTGTAAACAGGACAACTCATCTTAAAGTTTTATTGTTTTATATTGTTTTATTCCAAATTCTTAGGAATCATTCTATAGCATGATCACCATATTTATTTTACTGGCCTTTTCAGACTTTTATATAGATAGATTGAAAGTATCTAGCAAACTGTAGTCAAACCTCAAGTTAAAGCTAGAAATAGCTAGTGCTCAGACTACTGGCACCACCATCTGCGCATGCGCGGCCATGGAAAAAAGGGCGCGCATGCGCAGATGGTGTTTTTACTTCCGCACCACTATACCACGGATAATCGATTTTCGCGGGAGGTCTTGGAACGTAACCCCCGCAAAAATCGAGGGATCACTGTATTTGCTTTTACATTGATTCCTATGGGAAACTTATACTCTGTTATTGCGGTAGATCTCTTTCCTTATTGCTTTAATAACTGACAATATGCTTATTTTTCCATACATAACATCCAATAGAATTGATCCTGTCCACTGCAGATGGAATCCATATGGTCCTTGGTCAGAGTGTGATGGCTGTACTAAAACACAGGTATAGTATAATAAATATTGTCTGCATATCTAATTGCTCAGTCATTTCTCCAAAATCATAAGCTGATTTTCCTTTTTGGACTCTTAAAATATTTCATATAGTTTCAACTTACAGCTACAATTGAGCCCAGAATAGAATAGAATAGAATAGAATAGAATAGAATAGAATAGAATGGATTGGAACGGAGTAGAACAGAACAGAACAGAATATAATTCTTTATTGTCCAAGTGTGATTGGACACACAAGGAATTGGTCTTGGTGCAGTTGTTCAGTTAAGTAAATCTGGCTTCCCCATTGACTTTGCTTGTCAGAAGGTATCATAAGGGGCTTATGTGACCCCAGGAGACAGCAACCATCATAAATATGAGTCCAGTTGTCAAGCATCTGAATTTTAATCATGTGATCATGGGGATGCTGCAATGACATAAGTGTGAAAAATGGTCATAAGTCACTTTTTTGAATGGTCACTAAATGAACTGTTGTTAAGTTAAGGACTATTTGTACTGGAGATGCCAAACCAGGCCTTAATAGTAGGATATGAAAGATTATTTAGCACTTGCCAGTTAAAACTAGTGTTAAAGTTATCCAAGGGTGGGATTCAACAGGTACTGACCAGTTCTGGAGAACCAGTAGCATAAATTTTGATTAGTTTGGTGAACTGGTAGTGGAAATTTTGATTAGTTGCTGAACTGGTAGTGGAAATTTTGAGAAGTTTGGTGACCTGGTAGTGGAAAATTTGAAGCTTCTTCAGCACTGACTGGAAGGATTTATATTCCTTTCAGATGGTCATTTGCATTCAGTTGAGGCCACCTGGAGGCTTATCTGTATCCTCATATATAAATCCTTTCTGTTTCTTACCATCCAGTCAGAACTGGAGAAGCTTATTGGAGGAGAAGTGAAACATCTTCAAAGAAAAACCAGAATTTTTCAGTTGCCTCTTGAAAAATCACCTTTGGGACTTATGCCCAGAACTCACCAACATTCAATGATGAATTATGCCCAAGAGAATGTTCTCATTGAAAGCACTCCTTTTTCAATCCTAAATTAATGTGTCTTTGGTTTAGATCCGCAGGCGGACTGCAGCAGTTTATGCACAGTTTGGGGGAAATCCATGCTCAGGAAATTCATTTGAAACTCGTGAATGTGTTCCCACAAGAGGTTGCCCAACAGAAGAAGGATGCGGTGACCGTTTCAGATGTTCCTCAGGTATACAGCTTCAAAAGTCTAAGTGATTGGCTGATTGTGTCAGGAAATCAGGAGATCCGGGCAGTTCAGATTTATTGCATGCTTAAGTTCTCTACAAAAATCTGAGCTACTAACTGCCAAAGCAAACTGGCCATAGAAATAAGAGTCACGGGAATTCAAGGTGGGCTGGACTTAGCTCTCTTGCAGGTGTGCAGAGACTCATCACTTATGATGCTTTTGACCTCAGACTCAGCCTTACAGATTGCTCTGTAGTGACATCAAATGGAAATAAGTAGGAGACTGTAGAAAGAATTATCAAATATAATTACTTTTCAGGTTTGTTTGCTAGATTATGGCGAGTGAACCATTGGATAAGACCCAGTGCCAAAATACCAGAGCAAGATATAAAACAACACTGCGTTTTTATGAGTCAGTTATGTATAGCTATTCCATGGTGAAATATAATCATTTACTGTTGGGCTTCCTTTCTCAGTACTGGCTGTGGATTAGGGATATTGTAGTCTAAACAGAACGAAATGCTACCAGATTAGGAAACGTTATTTATACGTTGACAAAGATGTCAATTTGTTCATCGTTTTTGATTTTCCCTATCAATTGCCCTACCAAAGTATCTTGAAAGTATCAATATGGTCTATCTTTATGGCAATAGGACAATGCATTCGCAAATCACTGAAGTGCAATGGAGATCAAGATTGCCTGGAAGGCGGCTCTGATGAAGATAGATGCGATGAAATCAAGAAAATATGTGTTGAGAAGCCTCCACTTAGATCACCTCCTAATGTAGAGCTTACAGGAAGAGGGTAATTTGCTCTCATAGTTCTTATGAATGAAAAAAAGTTATAATTTTTGCTTATCAATCCCTTGTTAAAGAATTCTGGGCAGCACATTGAATAAGTATTGTACTAATTATTACAATTAATCGCAACCACCTTATTTCTTCCAACTGATACTTCTTTGGCCTCTCTCTGTGCCTATGTTCCTTGCTTTAACAAAGAGTTCTTGGAGATGAAGTACCAGAAGAGACATTGCAAGCACCATTGGAGGAAGACTCAGATCAAATTTGATTGCTATAGTTGGAGCCACTTTTGGCTTTTGACATGTGTTGTTGAATGAATTTTACTTTTTATTTATTTATTTATTTATTTATTTGTATTTATTTATTTATTCATTCATTCATTCATTCATTCATTCATTTATTTATTTATTTGTATGCCGCCCCTCTCCATAGACTCGGGGCAGCTCACAACAATAACAAGAACAATGTAAAAACAAATCTAATAATTTAAAAAACACTAAAAAACCCATTATTAAAAGCAAACACACACACAAACATTCCATGTATAAACTGTAGAGGCCCGGGGGAGATGTGTCAGTTCCCCCATGCCTGATGGCAGAGATGGGTCTTAAGAACTTTACGAAAGGCAAGGAGGGTGGGGGCAGTTCTAATCTCTGGGGGGAGCTGGTTCCAGAGGGTCGGGGCTGCCACAGAGAAGGCTCTTCTCCTGGGTCCCGCCAAACGACATTGTTTAGTTGACGGGACCTGGAGAAGGCCAACTCTGTGGGACCTAACCGGTCGCTGGGATTCGTGCAGCAGAAGGCAGTCCCAGAGGTATTCTGGTTCGATGCCATAAAGGGCTTTATAGGTCATAACCAACACTTTGAATTGTGCCCAGAAATTGATCGTCCCTGTTATGTGCTTTGGGGATGGTAAAATATTGTGGGTTTTTTTTATTTTTATAGGCAGTTCATTCAGATCTAGGATGTGTCAAAGAACACATCCTAGATCTGAATGAATGAAATATTCTCATTGAATACTTTGTTCTGTACCAAGTTGAATGTGCTGACAACATGTGAAATTGATTGTCAGTGTTGCTTCCTAAGCGGACAGTTTGATTTCACAGTAGTTTGATTTACTTGGAGTTATATTGTGTTGTTTAAGTGTTCCCTTTATTTTTTTGAGCAGTATATTTTCCTGTGTTGAAAACGAGTAGCATGCTAAAGTCTAAAGTCAATGTATATCATTTTGCCTAAGCCTGAAGAATCTTTTTGAGATGCAGGTCAAGCCAATTTCCATACTCAGCACATCAGTCCTTTTTGTGTACATCTGCACATCTCCAGACAATATTTGCTATTTAGCATTATTTGTAATAATCCACATTATCTTCTTTTTTTAACTATATGGCTAAAAAGGAATTCCTCTCCATGTTTTTTTAAAGGACAATTACTCTTTTCCTAAGTTGGAATTTCTGGACAATTAGATCATAATAGCTCCTCAATCTCTTAATTGAGGCACTGAATTCTGGTTTTCATGTTAAGTCAGACTATCGTGTTCAGGATCATTTAATATGTCATTGTGTTTTAATAAAGCATTTTTAGCTGATTATTCTGATATTTTATTTATAGAAGGACAGGAGAACATTTTTATCTGAACTGAGTCACAGTTGCCAACCTGAAAATAAAAAAAGATTTAGGCAGGAAAGTGAATGCTCAGATGTGTAAGAACAGTATGGAAACAGCTCAATATTTGTTCAATTCACTTAGCAAATTGCATTAACTGAACAGTCAGATCCAATCATATTTTTGGCATTTTAGGGCAATGTATTTTTTTTTAGGTCAATCTTGTTCTATCTGCATGCCTACCATGTGCATGATTTTAATTCTCAGAATTCTGTTTAATAGATTTCAAAATTAATTGAGAATATTTGGAAGGCATTTAGATTGGGGAAGGCTATTATAGGCCCTATAACCATGATGGCAAACCTATGGCACACATGCCACAGGTGGCATGTGGAAGCTTCTCTGCCTGCATGCGAGGTGTCACTGAGCTGAGCCCCATTGCTACAGTTAAAACACTATATAAGGCATCGAGAATATAATTCTATCCAACAGGAACAGGAAGTGCATCACAGGAATAGATGGGATAAATCCTAGAGAGGCAGGAAATGAATCACTGAACAATAGAGATGAATACTAGAGAGGAAGGCCAACATTTATTTTGATTTTATTTATTTATTTTATTCGATTTCTATGCCTCCCAATCCGGAAGGACATAAAAAACCTGTAACAGTTTAGGCATGTGGGGGGGAGCGCACAGAGGGGGTGGCTGTCCCCTGAGCCTCTTTTTTCATCCCAGGAGGCTTCAGGGGGACTTGCTAGGCCCAATATGGAGCACACAGGGCAGTAGCAGGTTGCTACCGGTACGGGCCACAAGCTCTGGTAGCGAAAATAGAGCCGCGCGGGGAACTCCGCGTCTCTGGCATGCGCGTGTGCATGGATAAGTGAGATTTTGCTTTGGTGCATGTGCAGAAGCATGCGTAGAAGCAAAATCTCACAGGGACACATGCACATGCCATCTGGTCACCAAAATGGGATGCAGGAGGGGTTCACATCAACATGCGCAGGAGGACCAGGAGTGCATTGTATTATGGGTGTGGATAGGCCCACGCACACTCTCCTGCATGCGCACACCCTTTTGGCACACAAGGACAAAAAGATTTGCCCACACTGTCCTATAAGAAGGAAGAGAACCAGTAAAAATACCATCTGAATTGCTTGGATGCCTTTTATTCTGGATCGCTCCTTTGGTGTATGACTCCACCATGCAGAGTAATAATGGGGTCACTTGGCTTTGGCTGTTTGGCTACTGTGATTTGATATATGGCTTGTATGAACTCAGTTAACTGGGGATTATTCAACAAACCATGGTTAACTGTGTTTTTCCACAAGTGGAGATATTCATAAACACCTACTGCTTTTCTCCAGTCTCTTGACTCGTTGATCTTGATGGGGTGATTGGTACTTCAGCACAAAACTAGGATATTATTTCAAAGCTTATAAATTAGATGTTTTGTGCATTGCTGTGGCCTTGTGGATGGCTTCGCTTGAATAAAAAGATGAGAGGAGATTGGCCATTGTTATGTTAATTTGGGATTAGAATGTAGTTTATCAAAGACAGTTGCCATAGAGATTAAAATATTTTAGTATTCTAACATACAGAGAGCAATTTTATTCCTCTTTATGTAGCATGCTGTTTCTAGGCTATCAGCTTTGTGGCTTACAGAACTTCATCATGGCTTTCTTCTTCTGCCCATAATTTAACTGTAGATGTACCAACAATTCGTTCCAGAGCTCATATTCTGGATCCTGCACTTATAATCCTGTTGTGACTTTATTTGTTTGCAGCTTTGATGCCCTTACTGGTGAAATGAGAAATGTGGTCATTGACACTAAGAGCTATGGTGGCCAATGTCGGAAGGTCTTCAGTGGTGACCGGAGAGAATATTATCGGCTGAGTGAAAATGTTCTTGCTTATACATTTGAGGTGTGATTACTTTATTTTTCTTATTGCCATTGTTGGAAGAAATATCCATCTGGTTCAGTTCGAATCCGGGAGAAAAGAGCTTGAGACAAAATGGAGGCTGGAGGATGATTGGAAAAAGGGTCCATTTATTGATGAAGCAGAACCACGTGGATGGTTCTGGGCAGCTGAGCACAAGGACTTGAGATGGGGAGGTTATACCTTCTCTTGGGCTTTTCTCTTGAGCTTCCTGTTTCTGTGCAAGTACATGTATTCTACTGGCTGTTGTCAGACTCCTATGGGGCCATGTAGGAGTTATGTAGGGGTCATTGCTGGCTCTATATGTTGTCTGAGCTCCAAGGTTCTGCTGAGATTATGCAATGAAGAGCCTTGTGTTTCTGAAAGGATGTTGGGAAATTCCTATTATGGCTTAATGGCTATGCCCTGATTTGGATCTTGAATGAGGGCTAATCCTATCACTCTGCCTTTGTTCAGACTTTGCTGCAGGGAGTAAGGGATTACCAAAAGCTGCCCCAGTTCAGTATCTGCTTGTGGGCAGGGAGCTGGGACTCTGAGTTTCTGTCTCCCTTAAGATTTTTTATTTCTCTGTTAGTGGAAATACTTTATCCTACCTTTTAAAATAATCCTCAAATTGGTTCATTTTTCTTGGGAGGGGGGTTGGCGTCCCACAACATATTTCTAATCTATCCATGGCCAGGCATTAAAAGATAGCACAGCTGTTATTAGAGATTCTGTGTTAGGATTACATAGTGCTGCTACCTACAGAATAATAAACAGCTAATCCAATCTCTTCCTACCAACAGTTACTAACACCAATAGTAAAAATAGAAATTTACCCCCTCCAGGAGTGGGTTCTAACTTAGCGGTTCGCTTTCTCCTGAGCCGGGTAAGCATGCCTCAAGAGTTTGCACGCACTTTGCGTGCTCATGCGCAATGCCGAAAACTTTTTTACAAGCCAAAAACAAGATGGCAACTGCATGCACAGAGCTGGAAACTCGGCTTCTGCCCATGCTCAGAAGAAAAAGTAAAATAAAAATAATAAAAATAAATTTAAAAAGGTGGCGATGCCCACTCAACTGGGTCTGTGACCACTGTTCCCTCTAAGCTGTGCGTGCCTGTGCGCATGCACCCCAAGACACCCCCCATGCACCCTTTTCCAAGGGTGTGCATGCCCGCCAGATCCGCCTCTCTTTCTCCTCCTCTGCTTCCCGCCTTGGGGCGCGGCTCCTCCCGCAGCGGGAATGCCCACCCTTCCCCTCTCGCAGTTCCTTCACCGAGAGCGCTTTCGGCCTGGGCTGTCAGTGAGGGGACTGCAGGAGAGGCAGGGCAGGCGTTGTCACAGCGGAGGCCGGCGAAGGTTTTTGTTACTTTGAATGTTCCGGGCAGGCTGGCAGGGGGATGGGGAGCGCGTGCGCCCGCGCGCCCAACATTGAAAATCACCTTCGTCGGTCTCTACTGTGAGAAGAACAGAGAGAGAATGAGAGAGAGTGAGAGCAACAGACAGAGCAAGATAGAGAGAAAGTGAGAAAGAGAGAGAGAGAGAAAGAGGGGGAAGAGAAAGAGATAGCAAGAGAGAGAGAACAAGAGAGAGAAAGAGTGAGAGAAAGAAAACAAGAGAGAGAGAGAGAGAAAGAAAACAAGAGAGAGAAAGTGAGGAAAAAAGAGAGAGAGCAAGAGGGGGGGAGAGAGAGAAAGAGAGAGAAAGAAAGAGCGAGAGAGAGAGAGATGAAAGAGAAAGGAAGAGAGTGAGAGAGAGAAAGCAAGCAAGAGAGAGAGAGAGACAGAGAAAGCAAGAGAGAGAGAGAAGAGTGGAAGGAAGAGAGAGAGAGAAATGATAGAAAAAAGGGGAGAAAAAAAGAGAAACGAGAAAATGATTGAGGTAGAGAATGACAGGAAAGAGAGAAACAGAGAGAAAAGTGACTCTTGATTTAAAGCATATGGTAAAAGCACTTAAATAATAATAGAGAAAAAAACCCCAGCCCTCACCTGTTTTTATTAATAGTTATGTTTTTGGTTTTGCTGGTTGTTTTAGTTTTAATAGTAATGGATTTTGGTTTTTTTAAATTATTAATTTCTTTTAATAAAAAAGAAGGATTTTTTTTCTTATTTATTTATTTATTTATTTATTTATTTATTTATTTATTTATTTATTTATTTATTTATTTATTTATTTATTTATTTATTTATTTATTTATTTATTTATTAATTATTATATGCCGCCCAGTCCCAAGGGGACTGCCGCTCAGACACTATACTTTTCCGCCCACACCAAAAAAAAAATTAGAGGTAACATTGTCTGTGATGTCATTGTGACATCTCCAGTGGGTTGCTACTCGTTTAGGCAAACTGGTCCGAACTGTGAGGAAGCTGTACCTGCCCCACTCCCCGTAGCTGTTTCTTGTTTTTGCCCAACATCTCGTCACTTGTATTATTACCTTTAGACACCATCTGGGTTGCCCATCTGGCAGCTGTCATAAAAAAATATAGGAGGAAATGTGCATTTATTGACTGGAGTTAATTTGATGTTACTCCTATCCAGTAACTTCCAGATGTATTAGTTCCAAATATTTCCAGCAGGATGCTTCTTCATTATTTGGCAAGCTTGCTGGGAATGCTAGGAGCCCGTAGTAGCATTTATCTCAACAGTATTTCATCTTGACAAAAGCTGCATTATGGAGGCAATCTATATTCATTTCAAGAGTCAGAATGTAACTTTATTGCTTTTAATAAGTTGATTTTTCTTTGTACAGGTGACAATTGATAATGAATTCAGTACTGAATTTTACAACAGTACCTGGTCCTATAAGAAAGAGACAGAGGGTCGTGTTACTGGAAATGATTACCATCGATACACCCCAGCACAATATGAAAAAGACCAATCAGAGGTACTTATTGGTTTGCTTTCTTCCTTCTCCAAGCTGAAAGGTGAAGCAAGGGTATCAAATCAGGGCTCGGGAGCCAGAGCTGGCCTGAGGAATGTTTGGCTGCCCTGGAAACAGCCAAGAACTGGCCCATGGTGCATTTACCAACAAAAATGGAACTTGGGGGGGGGGGGGCTGCAAGCTCCATTTTTGCTGGCAGAGGGTTGCAGGATACCATCACAACCAAAAATGGAACTCGGGAGCACGTTTTAGCTGGCCACAACAAACACCCCTGACATAAATGATATCGAGATGATCATGCTCACCTTGGACACATCCACCCCACTCCCTCAAGATCAAACACAAACCTAATGCAGCCCTCAATGAAATCGAGTTTGACATCCCTGTTTTAGAACTTTATGGTATCTCCAAAGTTACCCATAACAATCTGAATGTAATATCTGTTGGCTTTTCTAACAAAATATAAGTTGCTGTGTTGAGGGAGGGACACATAAGAATGCCACACATCAGAACCAGAGATGTCTATAGGAAAATCAAGGCGACTGGTGTGAGCGTGAAATAATGTTCTACCTTTTATTCTGCAGTACACATATCACAAAAAAAGTGTACATGGGTGGATCTTCGACTGAGGGATCATAGCCATCACACTGACTTTTAAAGATTTTCTCTGCAGGTGCCTTTGCCTAAAACCCTGCAATTTTGAGCTTACTAAACATTAGATTATTTGAAAAAAGAACATACTAATTATGTTTAATAAAACCTCAATAGAATTTCCCAAGCTGTACTCTTATCACTTTAATAATAAAATAAAGTGATACCTCATCTTACGAACTTAATTTATTCCGTCACGAGGTTCATAAGTAGAAAAGTTTGTAAGATGAAACTGTTTCCCATAGGAATCAATGTAATAGCAAATAATGCGTGCAAATCCATTAGGAAAATCCAAATTTTAAGGCTTAAAAAAAAAGTGGCGGGTGGACAAAGTGAAGGCTAACGGAGTGGAGATGGACAGCGAGGAGAAGTGAGGAATGGAGGTCCTAATGGCTAACGTCACCCCAAATTACTCCCAAAATCACCTTTCCAAAAACTTCCTTTGCCACCCCAAATCGCTCCCAAAATCACCTCTCCAAAAGCTTCCTACGCCGCACCAAATCGCTTCTAAAGTCTTCCCAAATCACCTCTCCTTTCAAAATGCCTCCTTTCTCCTTGCTGCCTTTCTTCACTCCATTTGCCTTCGTTAGGACCTCGATTTGGGTGGCATAGTAAGTGTTTGCCTCGTTTCTCCTTGCTGCCTTTTTTCACTTACTATGCCACCCCAAATTGAGGTCCTAACAAAGGCAAATGTATTGAAGACTCATTTATACCGCCAGGCATGGGGGAGTTGAGATAGCTCTTCCCCCTAGGCCATTACAAGTTATGCAGGGTATGTTTGTGTGTATGTTTGGTTTTATAATAGGGGTTTTTAGTTGTTTTTATTATTGGATTATTGTGTATACTGTTCTATTATTGTTGTTAGCCGCCCTGAGTCTGCGGAGAGGGGCGGCATACAAATCCAATAAATTATTATTATTATGATTATGATTATTATTATTATTATTATTATTTGAAAGGAGAGGTGATTTTGGAAGACTTTGGCAGTGAGATGGGGCAAAGAAAACGGTAGGCTAGGGGGATTTTGGCAACGGGATGGGGCGGCTGCAGGGAGCAGAGGAAGTGGAGGGCTAGAGAGGAAAGTGGCAGGGAAATGGGGCAGATCTGGAATTTCCCGCCTCAAGGACAGCAGGTGCAAGCAAAAGGAGGCGGGGAATCCCGCCGGGTGCGGCAAGCAAATAGGAAATCCCGGCGGTGGCAATCACAAGGCAGGGGAATCCCTTCCGACAGTAAGAGAGCACACACACAGTAAGAGAGCCCATGCACCCAGTCTCAGGTTCATCAGGTGAAAATGGTTCTCAAAAGGAGGCAAGCAAATCTTAAACACCGGGTTGGTATCTCAAAAAGTTCGTATGAAGAGGCGTTCGTAAGACAAGGTATCACTGTACAATATACCAACTGACACCAAACCAAGAGTGTGAATTTTTGGTAATCATCATTGAAAGATCAAATAGAAAGAAAGGAAACCAGATGTCAGGAATGAGAAGTAGAGGGGAGGGGAGAGGAGAGGAGGGGAGGGGAGGAGACAAAGACGAGAGGAGAAAAGAGAAGAGGTCCATTTTGGACCTCTGATAGGCTGGATAGGATACTAATAATTGAATTTTGAAGAATGAAGGCTGGAATAATGACCCAAGTATGCAGGGGTGGGCTACTGCCCGCACCGGGGGGGAGGGATGCAGTGGGGTAGCAAAAATGAAGCTATACCCCAGAGCACCCAATTTGCACTGAAAGATGTTGAAAGAAAATGCATAAGCCACGCCCATAGTGTGGTAGTAAAAAAATTGATTGCCCTTCACTGCGAGTATGGTACATGCAATGCATATCCAGCCTCCTTTTATGTTTGTGAAAAACAACTGTCTGATTTATGTCTTATCTTTCCAGAGTAACTTTCTTATGGTGATTGAAAACTCAGTGGAAGTTGCACAGTTCCTCAATAATCAACCCACGTTTTTATACCTTGCGGAGCCTTTCTGGAAAGAGCTTTCTAGACTGCCCTCCTTCTATGAATATAATGCATACCATCGACTAATTGAACTTTATGGAACACATTACCTGCATTCTGGATCTTTGGGAGGATATTACAAAGCCATTTTTCATGTCTCTAAAAGTAGAGCTGACTCAAGAGGTAATTTTTAAGGTAGTCATTTGCCAACATCAAGGATTTATGAGTGAAATGTCTTATTTTCGCGGGGGTTACGTTCCAAGACCTCCCGCGAAAGTCGATTTTCCGCGAAGTAGCGGTGCGGAAGTAAAAACACCATTTTTGGCTATGGACAGCCAAAAACTACCCCCACGCACCCTTTTTCAAGGCAGCGCAAGGAGCCGGGCTTGAAATTAGGGCAGGGAGCGACGAAAGTGCGGAGGCCGGCAAAGATTGCTTTGAATGTCGGCTGCCCCTGCCCCCCCAGCGCCTCCAGCCCCCTCACCGCTACCGCCCACCCGCCCGATCCACCCCTCTCACCGGCTTTCTTCGGGCACGGGTCCTCCTGCAGCAGCGCTGGCGGCTACGGATTCTCATCCTCCTCATTCGGCTGGTAGCCGCTCTGAGCGCTTTGAGAATGCCCGCCCCACCCCTCTCACAGTCCCTTAGCTGAGAGCGCTTTCGTCCCAGCTATCAGCGAGGGGGCTGCAGGAGAGGTGGGGCAGGCATTCTCACAGAGACGGAGAGGGAGAAAGAGAGAGAGAGCAAGAGGGGGGAGAGTGGAAGGTAGAAATAGAGAGAAAAATGATAGAAAAAGGGAGAAAAAAGAGAAATGAGAAAATGATTGAAGCAGAGAATGACAGGAAAGAAAGAGAGAGAGAGAAGTGACTCTTGGTGATGACGTATGATGTCATCGGGTGGGAAAAACCGTGGTATAGAAAAAAACCCGCGGAGTATTTTTTAATTAATATTTTTTGAAAAACCGTGGTATAGCCGTTTTGCGAAGTTTGAACCCGCGAAAATCGAGGGATCACTGTAGTTTAGATTCTTACTTATTTGGCTCAGGCTTCTTTTACAAGTCAATCAGATGAGAAACATGGTCATTCTAGGACTTCACTGTTTTATTGGGGTTGAGTAGGGTGGGAAGAGCTTTCATAAGTGGTTAGACACATTAGTGTAATTTTGAAACTTTCTTCATGTTCTACTGCACAGCTTTGTGCCACTATCAATATTCCATATTTTAATAGCAGCCTTCCTTCATAATATGTTAGAGAAAGGTAGACTGAGAGAAATGACTAGTTGTGATGACAACTAAAAGCCACAGCTTGAATGCTCAGTCTGTATTTAATAATAATAATAATAAATAATAATAAATATATAATTTTATATAATATTTTATTATATAAAAATATTTTTATTTTATATAAAATTATATAATAAAATATTTAAATATATTTAAAAAATAAATAATAAAAAATAATAGCGTTTTACAACTAAGAGAGTTTGCTTTTGATATGGTAAAGATAAAGGTTCCCCTCACACATATGTGCTAGGAGGTGATGTTCATCTCCATTTCAAAACCAAAGAGTCAATGCTGTCCAAAGACGTCTCCATGGTCATGTGGTGAGCATGACTAAATGACAAATGCTCACGGATTGCTGTTACCTTCCCACCAAAGCAGGAAGAGGGTGATTGTGATCCCACCGTATAGAGCGCTGGTGAGACCACATTTGGAATACTGTGTTCAGTTCTGGAGACCTCACCTATAAAAAGATATTGATAAAATTGAACAAGTCCAAAGACGGGCGACAAAAATGGTAGAAGGTCTTAAGCATAAAACTTAACAGGAAAGACTTAATGAACCCAATCTGTATAGTCTGGAGGATAGAAGGGAAAGGGGGAACATGATAGAAAAGTTTAAATATGTTAAAGGGTTAAATAATGTTCAGGAGGGAAGAGTGAACACAAGAACAAGGAGGCACAATCTGAGGTTAGCTGGGGGAAAGATCAGAAGCAACATGAGAAAATATTATTTTATTGAAAGAGAAGTAGATGCTTGGAACAAACTTCCAGCAGACGTGATTGGTAAATCCACAGTAACTGAATTTAAACATGCCTGAGATAAACCTATATCCATCCTAAGATAAAATACAGTAATACCTCATGATACGAACTTAATTGGTGCAAGGAGGAGGTTCGTAAGACGAAAGGTTCGTAAGACGAAACATTGTTTCCCATAGGAAACAATGTAAAGTCAATTAATCCGTGCAACCAAAAAACCCCCCGCAAAAAAACGGCTTTGCGGCTGTTTTAAAAGGTGACAGCCGGCCTGGGGGGCTTGCCAGCACCCCCCGAACCCGGGTTCGGGGTTCGGGGGGGTGCTGGGAAGCCCCCCAGGCCGGCTGCGACCTTTTAAAAGAGCCGCGCCGCTTCCCATCTGTCTCCTGAAGCCGAACGGCAAAGCCGAACTTCCGCATTTGGCTTCAGGAGACAGCTGCGAAGCGGCGCGGGTCTTTTAAAAGGTCGCAGCTGGCCTGGGGGGCTTGCCAGCACCCCCGAACCCGGGTTCGGGGTTCTGGGGGGTGCTGGCAAGCCCCCCAGGCCAGCTGCGACCTTTTAAAACACCCGCGCCGCTTCGCAGCTGTCTCCTGAAGCCGAATGCGGAAGTTCAGCTTTAGCGTTCGGCTTCAGGAGACAGATGGGAAGCGGCGCAGCTCTTTTAAAAGGTCGCAGCCGGCCTGGGGGGCTTGCCAGCACCCCCCGAACCTGGGTTCGGGGTTCGGGGGGTGCTGGCAAGCCCCCCAGGCCGGCTACGACCTTTTAAAACACCCGCGCTGCTTCGCAGCTGTCTCCTGAAGCCGAACGCGGAAGTTCGGCTTTAGCGTTCAGCTTCAGAAGACAGATGGGAAGCGGCGCGGCTCTTTTAAAAGGTCGCAGCCGGCCTGGGGGGCTTGGCAGCACCCCCCCGAACCCCGAACCCAGAAGTTCGGCAAAAGTTCGGGGTTCGGGGGGGTGCTGGCAAGCCCCCCAGGCCGGCTGCGATCTTTTAAAACACCCGCGCCACTTCCCAGCTGTCTCCTGAAGCCGAACGCTAAAGCCGAACTTCCGCGTTCGGCTTCGGGAGACAGCTGCGAAGCGGCGCCGGTGTTTTAAAAGGTCGCAGCCGGCCTGGGGGGCTTCCCAGCACCTCCCCGAACCCCGAACCCGGAAGATCGGCAAAAGTTCAGGGTTCGGGGGGCTGCTGGCAAGCCCCCCAGGCCGGCTGCAACCTTTTAAAACACCCGCGCCGCTTCGCAGCTGTCTCCTGAAGCCGAACGCTAAAGCCGAACTTCCGCGTTCGGCTTCGGGAGACAGCTGCGAAGCGGCGCGGGTGTTTTAAAAGGTCGCAGCCGGCCTGGGGGGCTTCCCAGCACCCCCCCGAACCCGGAAGTTCGGCAAAAGTTCGGGGTTCGGGGGGGTGCTGGCAAGCCCCCCAGGCCGGCTGCGACCTTTTAAAACACCCGCGCCGCTTCGCAGCTGTCTCCTGAAGCCGAACGCTAAAGCCGAACTTCCGCGTTCGGCTTCGGGAGACAGCTGTGAAGCGGCGTGGGTGTTTTAAAAGGTTGCAGCTGGCCTGGGGGGGCTTCCCAGCAACCTCCCGAACCGAACCCGGGGTTCAGCAAAATTTTGCCTCTTCTTACGAACTGTGTTCGAGTTACGAACCGGCGTTCGGGAGGCTTCTGGGAAGCCCCGCCGCTCGGCTGTTACCTTTTAAAACAGCCGCGGGGCTTCCCAGCAGTCTCCGAACGCCCGTTTGTAACTCGAAAAAAGTTCGTAAGAAGGGGCAAAATTTTTCTGAACCCCGGGTTCGTATCATGAGTTGTTCGTAAGACGAGGGGTTCGTATCTTGAGGTACCACTGTACAGGAAATAGTATAAGGGCAGACCAGATGGACCATGAGGTCTTTTTCTGCCGTCAATCTTCTATGTTTCTATGTTCCTATTTTTTTACTTGTGTTTTTAAGTGCTAGGTTGGCAGAAGTTGGGACAAGTAACAGGAACTCACCTTGTTACACGGCACTAGGGATTTGAACCACTGAACTGCTGAATCTTTGGTACAATATCGCAAAAGTGCAGTTTCTTGGAAGTAAGCAAGTGCCTTGTTACAGAAAAGAACATTACTAAAAGATATAAGAGGAGCAAGTCCAATCAATCAATCAATCGATCGATCGATCGATCGATCGATAAATAGATAAATAGATAGATAGATAGATAGATAGATAGATAGATAAATAGATAGATAAAAAGATAAATAGATAGATAGACAGATAGATAAAAAGATAAATAGATAGATAGATAGATAGATAGATAGATAAATAGATAGATAGATAGATAGATAAAAAGATAAATAGATAGATAGACAGATAGATAAAAAGATAAATAGATAAATAGATAGATAAATAAATAAATAGATAGATAGATAGATAGATAGATAAAAAGATAAATAGATAGATAGACAGATAGATAAAAAGATAAATAGATAGATAGATAGATAGATAGATTGATAGATAGATAGATAGATAGATAAAAAGATAAATAGATAAATAGATGAATAGATAAATAGATAAATAGATAGATAAATAGATAAACAAACAAGCAAGTAAGTAAGTAAATAATCCACTTTCATGCAATGAAACCTCTCTGATGCTTATCTATTTCATTAGGGTTCAGTCTACTGGATTTTCATCAATGCAAAACTTCTGGGTACAATTATATCATTGTAAAGAAGAAGAAAGTAGAATGTGAAACTATTAATGAACTGGTGAAGCAATCTTCAGGTAAGGCACTGCACGTATACTCCAAGAAGGTATGAGAATGTTCATGGTTAGCATTGATTATTTTGTTAAAGGATTTGGTTAAAGGGCTTTGAATAATAGGATGATTTTGGAAATACTAAACTCATACATTATTAGAAAAGGACATTTCAGCTCACTTGAGCACTGTGCATTTCTTTCAAGGTAGAAATGCTGTGAGAAAATAAGACTCATTTTATCTGCAAAATACCCATCTAGAAGGTCACAGCAGTCTTCTGCTGCTCTTCTAGGCCATTGTACCTTAAGGGAGACTGGGTTCCTCTAAAAACTTGGAATTATGTGTTTAAAGTGAGGATGTAGTTCTTCTAAGCTCTGCATTTTTATTAAATATGAACTTCTTAAGAGCACTTACCATGTTTATTGACCAGGCTCATAACTCTTTTGATTGGGCTTATTGTTGGGCAATATAAAGTGTTCAATTTTAAAATGCTGTGTCTATCCTTCCAGGAGTCCGCAATGATAGGATTAAAGCTGACCCGTATGTAGAGGGAGGGGATCCTGGAACTGTGGCTGGTTTAAGTTTCATAGACGTTAACAATCCGGTTGCAAACACCCAACGATATTCTAGCTGGGCTCATACTGTGTCACTTTTCCCCAAAGTTATTAAAAAAAAGGTAAGACTTTGATTGCTTTAGATTACGCACAACCTTTTGCAATAATCCAAGAATGATGATTGGTTTTGGATTATTTTTGTACAAAAAGATGATGAATGGGATCTTGCTTCTGGTTATTCTGGTATATTGGTGTATATCGTAGGCCAATTTCAAATAAGTCACATTAAGACTTCTCTCAAATGTGTGATCCCACTATATCTGCATATAGCTACATACATAATTTTTGTTCACATGATTGCTTAATATGTAAGGTGTCCATTAATATGTAAGGTGTTTCATTCCTTCCATTAGCCCTACTGTATTGGCTGCATACATTCGGATCACTGTAAGATGGCAGCAGAAAACCTGAAGATTTATTTATTTATTTATTGGATTTGTATGTCGCCCCTCTCCGTGGACTCTGGGCGGCTAACAACAGTGATAAAAACAGAATGTAAAAATCCAATACTAAAACAGCTAAAAACCCTTGTTATAAAACCAATCATACATACAAACATACCATGCATAAATTGTAGAAGCCTAGGGGGAAAAGAATATCTTAGTTCCCCCATGCCTGACGACAGAGGTGGGTTTTGAGGAGCTTACGAAAGGCAAGGAGGGTGGGGGCTGTTCTAATCTCTGGGGGGAATTGGTTCCAGAGGGCCGGGGCCACCACAGAGAAGGCTCTTCCCCTGGGCCCCCGCCAAACAACATTGTTTAGTTGACGGGACCTGGAGAAGGCCCACTCTGTGGGACCTAATTGGTCGCTGGGATTCGTGTATCTGTTTGCTACAATCTAGTGGTGATTTAGATTTTGCAGCCAAAATATGTTAGCTCTGTATTTCACAATGTTCCTGAACCTCAGCAGCTTTAAGACATATGAACTTTAACTCCTGAGGTTGAGTAACGCTCATTCATCTGCAACAAAAGTATTGGGAGTTGGTATGAAGTGCCGTCTTGTATAAAGGGGCAGACATCCTTCTCGCAAGAGTTTTATAAAATAATTTGAATCTTGCAAGATTATCGGATATTGTTAGATTTTAGGATTTTAGGCCTTCGTTGCATACAATCTCACATGAGATTTTAGCATTAAAAAAAGAAATAATCATAAGGGGGGGATATGTGATTGCTTTCTATAGGAATTGCTGATGTTCTAAAGCAGTGTTTGTCAACCTTGTCAACTTTAAGCTGTGGGAAAGTCTGGGAGTTGAAGTCTATGCGTCTTAAAATTGCCAAGCTTTAGGTTGTGAATTCCTGGCCTATATAATCTTTCTACACATGATAGCTATGGCCACTCTTATACATCACCCCAGGCTTCTATTTTGGAGCTATCCACTCCGGGACCGCCTTCTGCCGCACGAATCCCAGCGACCAGTTAGGTCCCACAGAGTTGGCCTTCTCCGGGTCCTGTCAACTAAACAATGTCTGGCGGGAGCCAGGGGAAGAGCCTTCTCTGTGGTGGCCCCAACCCTCTGGAACCAACTTCCCCCAGATATCAGAGTTGCCCCCACCCTCCTTGCCTTTCGTAAGCTCCTCAAAACCCACCTCTGTCGTCAGGCATGGGGGAATTGAAATTTTCCCTTCCCCCTAGGCTTATAGAATTTATGCATGGTATGTTTGTATGTATGATTGGTTTTTAATATTAGATTTGTTTACATTGTCTTGTTATTGTTGTTAGCCGCCCCGAGTCTGCGGAGAGGGGCAGCATATAAATCTGATTAATAAATAAATAAATAAATAAATAAATAAGTTGATTTCATCTTTTCTTATTTCAAACAAAAATAAAATGTTTGCCTTGCTTTTCTATGTTTGTTTTGGTTCTCTAAAATTGTTGTTGACAATAAAAGCAGCTTGCCATTAACTTTGCAGAGCAACCAAATGAAAGCAACATCCTTGTGACCATTTTGCATTTGTCAGCAAATTAGTTAAAATATTTTAATTAGTCTAAATGTTGTTTTTAGCTCCTGGGCCAGCAGAAATTATACAACCTCAAATATAAACTATGCAAAAACGTACATAGATTTGTATGGAGCATAGCTAGGAGAACTGTTTTAAATGCAGGTCAGTTACAGCAAGCAGTTTCATGGATTACTGATTAATTATAAGTCTCTAAATAACTGTAATCGTTCCCTCCTCTTCTCTCCAACCCTTCTACAGATTATATTTTTACTGTCAAAATGCTGCTGTTTCCCCCCCCCCCCGAAGCATTTGTCTAAATGTTGTTTTACTTTATTTTATGTTATATTATGCAAAACAGTTGTTCTGTTTTTCATTATTCAGAAATGTTAAACAGATGGTATCTTGGAAGGCAAATGTAATTTCAATTCTTAAAAGGTTTGATTTGCATCAGAATTACTTTAACTGTGGCTTTTATTTTTCTATTTTCTCTTTTTCACTTTTGATATTATTGGTTTGAGTTTTTGTTTTTGGAGCTTACCCTAGAAATATACCCTTCAGCTCTGCACTGAAAAAATGGGTACATTTATATAATAAAAATCTATTTTTAAAGTACACTATGGAACCAAAGGAACTTAACAAAATTATACAATAGAAACAATAAAAGAAAGAGAAAAGAAATTGATGGGAGTCTGGCAGTATTTAATTTAATGCATTTAATCATAAAATTATTATTGATAATCACACAATCAGCCAGATGTTCAGACTGGGTATAGTATTTTTGTCTACATATTGAATCTTTACTAAGGACCTGGGATAAGCTGATCAGGATGTTTGATTATATTAGAGATACCGTCGCAGGATGGAAGCTATTCCCAATAAAGATTCCTTCTGCAATTGACTGATGGTTAATTTGTCAATATTTCAAGTGGTGCTACAGGTGGTTTGGGATTGCACCCAAGGCACCTATCACTATTGGTACTAGTCTTGCTTAAATTTTCCCCAGTCGTTCTATTTCTATTTGTAGGTCTTTGCATTTTGTTATCTTCTCCAGTTCTTTCTCTCCTATTCAGCTGTTTCCCAGTGCTGCCACTATCCAAACTTTTTGTCTTTCTTACTGACAATTGTTAAATATTATTATCTCTTTTATTCATTAAATATGAAAAACATGAAATTATTATTGTTATTATTGTTATTATTGTTATTATTGTTATTATTGTTGTTATTGTTATTATTGTTGTTATTGTTGTTATTGTTATATTTTTAAAAGAGAGCAAACACACAATTATGCCTTTCATCTTTCTTTCTATCAAACAATTGTCATATTAATCTGTTCCCCATCCCTGTCATGTCTCCATCATCCCCAAATCCCAAGATCAAGTCAGTCTTGGCAAAAGGAGATGGAGTTGACATAGGATGAGATGTTAGATAGGGCCATTGTCGTAGTGGGTGGGAGTTTCGGCAAACTCTGGGAGACTGTGGATGACAGGGGGGCTTGGCATACTGTGGTCCATGGGGTTGTGTAGTTTTGGACATAACATAATGACTGAACAACAACATATTAATATAATATTGCACCCCAGGACCCCTATACCACCCAGAGACCCTCTCTGGCAGTTAAGTATGAACAATAAACAAACAAACAAACAAACAAACAAACAAACAAACAAACAAACAAACAAATAAATAAATAACTTTGTCCTTTGGATATCAATGTAAATATGAAATGTTACAGACAGTGCTCATCTGCGTAGATTTAATTTAGAATTCAAGCTAATGTATACCAAACATATCCAGGCAGAATAGTGCAATTCTTAATGGTCTGCCTTCCATTTAGTTAGCACCGCTTTATGAGTTGGTGAAGGAAGTACCATGTGCTGCATCCAAAAAACTGTTCCTGAAAAAGGCAATTGAAGAGTATTTGACTGAGAATGACCCCTGCAAGTGCAAGCCATGTCAGAACGGCGGTGAGCCAGCTGTGGAAGGAACACAATGCATGTGTTTTTGCAAACCGTATACCTTTGGAGCAGCTTGTGAACTGGGATTTCTTGTACAAGATCAACCAGGTAAGTACCATAGTTCTTCCTTCATTATCATTATCCAGAGGTGGGGTTTTGAGGACTTCGGTGTTTTTGCGATGCTGTGATTTCGCTGAGGCTCCCCTCGCTGGGAAACCCCACCTCTGGACTTCCGTTGCCAGCGAAGCGCCCGATTTTGCGCTGCTGGGATTCTCCTGCTGGGATTCCCCTGCAGAATCGCAAAAACACGGAAGTCCGGAGATGGGGTTTCCCATGGAGGGGAGCCTCATGGGAATCTCAGCAGTGCAAAAACGGGCGCTTCAGCTGGCAAAAGGGTGAATTTTGGGCTTGCACGCATTAATCGCTTTTCCATTGATTCCTATGGGAAACATTGTTTCATCTTACGGACTTTTCACCTTACGAACCTTGTCCCAGAACCAATTAAGTTGTTAAATCAAGGTATCACCGTACATGTACTATACATACACCAACACACATACACACACACACAAACACACACATTGGATACAATGTAATTTGTAGTCAAGGAAGAACAAGGAAAGACTTTCTATTCTCTCTTAAAGTAGCACAAGGCCAGGAAGTAATTTCTCAGGTTATAGAGGTAATTGAATCACAATTGCAAAAGGAGGAAGCTTAGCAAAAAACAAAAGGAATGAGTCACCAGTACATTTTCAAAGGAAAACAGAAGGGCCTTTCGCAGGATTAATGTGCTTCCTCCTTCATTAGTTGGTAATGCTACAAAGTACTGACAAATGTTCCAGATCAAGAAAAATCCAAGTTCAATAAAAGATGAAAACTAAACATTTCAGAAAAAGAAGGGAGAAATAGGAGCATCCATTGGGGGAAAAAATCCCTACAGTGAAGACTTAAGTTCTGGAGGTATTTACACAATTTTTCAGAGTATAAGACGCACCGGAGTATAAGATGCACCTAGATTTTGGAGGAGGAAAACAAGGAAAAAAGTATTCTGAACCAAACGGTGTAGTAATATATTATTTAATAAAATACCAGTATAGCAGAATACTTTTTAACAACCATGTACACTTTTTAACAACCCTGTACACTTTTTACAAGCTTCAGACTTGTGGACTTCAATTCCCAGAATTCCTCCTTCGCTCATGCTATCTCAGGAATGGGAATTGGTCCACAAGTCTTAAACTTGCCAAGTTTGAAGACCCTTGCACCCCTAACCCAGGGTCTTCAATCTTGACAGTTTTAAGAATAGTGGACTTCAACTCCCAGAATTCCTCCTCCAGTCATACTAGATGGCATAATTAGAAGGGGAAACCACACCCACTTTTGCAAAAAGCTGCTCTTTTTTCACCTATTTTTTTGCAAAAAACAGGGCATGTAGACGGTTTGGGAAGCCTGCAGAGCAGTCCTAGGGAGTCAGGGAGGGCAAAATCACCCCGTTTTTTTTTTAAAGGCCCATTTTTGCCAACCTTTTGCACAATTGGGGGTGTTTTTGTCTTCCCCTACCCCCTAGGAGCAATTTATAGGCTTCCCACACTCTCTGCATACCCCATTTTTGCGAAACATGGCCCATTTTTCACAAAAATGAGATGCAGGGGCAGGGCTTCAGGAACTGGCTGTATTCGGTGTATAAGATGCACCAACATTTTCACCCTCTTTTGGGGGGCAAAAAGGTGTGTCCTATATTCTGAAAAATACGGTAAATAGAAAACTAATGGACTTGCATCAGGGGTTCTGTGTCTTATAGCTGATATTGCAGTTCCAGCCCTGATCATGGGGGTTTTATTTATTTATTTATTGTTAGAGTTGGAAGGGACCATGCGGGTCATCAAGTCCAACCCCCTGCCTAAGCAGGAACCCTATAGCATCCTAGCCAAATGGCAGTCCAATTTCCTCTTTAAAATGTCCAGAATATGTTCACAACGTCCACTGGTAGGTTGTTCCACTGGTTGATCGTTCTGACCATCAGGAAGGTCCTCCTTATTTCCAGGTTGAATCTCTCCTTGGTCAGCTTCCAGCCATTGTTCCTCGTCCGGCCCTCTGGTGCCCTGGAGAATAAAGTGATCCCCTCCTCTCTGTGGCAACCCCTCATATACGTGTAGACTGCTATCATGTCCGCTCTGGCCCTCCTTTTCTCTAGGCTATCCATGCCCAGTTCCCGCAGTCTCTCTTCGTAAGTCTTGGTTTCTAGACCCCTGATCATTTGGGTTGCTCTTTTCTGCACCTTCTCCAGAGGTTCAATGTTTTTTGAAGTATGGTGTTAAATTGCAACTTTTCTTTCATGTTACAGGAGTCATTAATGGAGGCTGGAGCTGTTGGTCTTCTTGGAGCCCATGTACTGAAGGAAGGAAATCCAGAAGTCGGAGTTGTAATAATCCTCCCCCACGGGGTGGTGGAAGATCTTGCATTGGTGAAAGCTTTCAAAACCCTCAGTGTGAGGATGAAGAGTTGCAATATTTTCGGTAGGAATACTATCGATTATCAATTTAAGATCTACATATAAACATATTTTTGACACTCACATCCACAAAGCTATTCAGCCTCAAACATATTCAAATTATTATCAGTTGCAGATGGGATATGCGTGTGTGTATACACGCATATACATATGATACAGTACATGGATATATACTATACAGTGGAACCCCGACATAAGAGCTGCTCTACTTAAGAGCAACTCGAGATAAGAGCTGGGAGGGGAGAGATATTTTTGTTCTAATTACAAGCCCAAATTCGAGATACAAGCGCCAAGGAGCTGTCTCCTGAAGCCAAACGCTAACTTCCGCGTTCGGCTTCAGGAGACAGCTGCGAAGCGGCGCGCGTGTTTTAAAAGGTTGCAGCCGGCCTGGGGGGCTCGGGGGGGTGCTTGCAGCTTTCTTTCTTGCTCTTTTTCTTTCTCTCTTTTACCTTCCCTTCCTCTATTTCTTCTTTTCTTTTTCCTTCCCACCTTCTTCCCTCCCTCCCTCCCTTCACTCATTCCTCTCTTACTCTCCCCTTTCATAAGTTTCCTTGCTTCCTTCCTCTGTTCCTGTCCCTTCCCCCTTTCTTTCTTTCTTTCTTTCTTTCTTTCTTTCTTTCTTTTTCTTTCTCTCTTTTACCTTCCCTTCCTCTATTTCTTCTTTTCTTTCTCCTTCCCACCTTCTTCCCTCCCTCCCTCCCTTCACTCATTCCTCTCTTACTCTCCCCTTTAATAAGTTTCCTTGCTTCCTTCCTCTGTTTCTGTCCCTTCCCTCTTTCCTTCCTTCCTTCCCACCCTCCGTCCATTCATTCACCCATTCCTCTCTTGATCGCTTAAAGCCGGTCCCTGGTGCAAAAAGGGTTGGGGACCTCTGTCCTACAGGATTGGGTGGCAGAGAAGTTGAACATATGTAAATTTAAAAGTTTAAGAAAGTTTACAAGTTAAGTGAAAGAAACTTCATTATTCATTTATATGTACATGTACATTTCTTCATTAAAAACATGTCTTTCTGCATAATTTAGACTAACTTTGTGAGTTTTTTGAGGGCTGGAACCAATTAAAATTATTTACATTAATTCCTATGGGGAAAAGTCGTTCGAGATAAGAGCTGCTCGACTTAAGAGCCCAGGTCCGGAACGAATTAAACTCGTATCTCGAGGTACCACTGTATACACTGTTCAAAAAAAATAAAGGGAACACTCAAATAACACATCCTAGATCTGAATGAATGAAATATTCTCATTGAACCCTGTATTACTTCCTAAGTGGACAGCTTGATTTCACAGAAGTTTGATTGACTTGGAGTTATATTGTGTTGTTTAAGTGTTCCCCCCTTTTTTTTGGAGCAGTGTACATAGTACCATATAATTTATACTCTGCAAAAAATAATGTGAATACATTCAATGTTGAATAATCTTGTGAAATAGTGTCTTCAATTAGAGTCTTCTCTGCCACTGCCTCCCCTGCCTCGCCCCCAGTCTGGAACATTTTACCTTCAGAAGTGAGGTGACCCCACACTTTTCTGGCCACCGGAAAGAGAGTTAAGATCTGGTTCTCTCGACTGACATGGGTGATTTAAGAGGGATATGCAACCCTGGTAGTGTTTGGTGTGACATGAGGGTTCTCCCCCTGCCTCTGCAATTTTGTAATAGCTAAATTTTTAATATTGTTTTTAGGTTTGTTTGAACTTTTTTTTGTTTATACTTTATAGTATTCTTTTTATTGTAAACCAGTTACTTAAGTGAACTGGGCAGTGTAGATAGATAGATAGATAGATAGATAGATAGATAGATAGATAGATGGATGGATGGATGGATGGATGGATGGATGGATGGATGGATGGATGGATGGATGGATGGATAGATGGATAGATTAGATAGATAGATAGATAGATAGATAGATAGATAGATAGATAGATAGATAGATAGATAGATAGATAGATAGATAGTATTGGAAGAAATGTTCAAGAGGGGAGAAAAACATCGACAACATGGAAAGATGGTTTAATGGTGACCAGGATCACATGGATTAGAAGGCCTGGGTAGTTGTCCACATGGATTGCAGAGTCTCTTGGGCTTTGAATTTGAGATTCTTGTTCCTGTTCCTGTTGGTTACGGCCAGACTCCTATGTGGAGTCATGTTTGCCTGAATCAAATTTGGTTGAACCTTGCTGGGTGATGTAATGAAGGGGCTTGGTTGTGCCATGTGGTGAGTTCTACTGATAGATAATCCTATTATGTCCTGGAGGGTCATGTCTTAATTCCATCACCCTGGAGCTGACGTCTTTTATTTTGTAAATAAACTGGCACCGAAATATCTGCCAGTGGCTGGGGCTGAGTTTCTGTCTCCAAGAGCATGTTTCTCAATTTCTCATCAAGGGAAATATAACATTCTGCCTTTTTAATATTTCCTAAAATATTTCATTCTCCTAGGAGAGAGGTGGGTGCTAACTTGCATTGATAGAAGATAGATAGATAGATAGATAGATAGATAGATAGATAGATAGATAGATGACAGGTTAAACATTTTGAAACAAAGGTGACAAATATCTTGAAGGGTATCACATTTTGCTTTATAGAACACTTGAGCCACATTGCTTTGATACTTCTGGAACTGTCAGAGAATCCTGCCCATCACCACCTCCCTTGGAAAATGGATATGTTCAAGTAAGTAAGTCATAGAAGACTTCCTTGGATTCCAAATTTATGTGCAAATATAGAGATGTAACTTAGACTATTACGATTGATTGATTGATTGATTGATTCCATGACTTTGCAGGTGATGTAACATAAAGAGATTGGTCTGTAATTTTCAACATTACTTGGATCTCCACTTTTCATAATAGGGATGACTGTAGCTAGTGACCATAAGTTGGGTAAGAAGCTAGTCCTGAAGGATTTTTCATAAATTATACTTAGAGGTTCAGCTATGGATGAGGGGAGCTTTTTAAAGAAGTATGCACATAGTCCATCAGGTTCAATAGATAGGGATGGTTTTAGGTTGTGTAAAGCCTTTCCAACATTATCTTCTGTAAAATTGATTTGCGTTAGATTGTTGTAGTTATTTGTGGTATGACTCTGAAATATTCGACATGAGTAACTGCTGTTTACAAAGACTGAGCCCAGGAATGTGTTAAAGAGGTTGGCTTTAATGGCTTCATCATTATATTCTTTGCCATTTGGTCCTTTTAAGGGTGGGATGGATCTTGAGTCTTTGAGTTGGTTGTTTATAGAAGGCACGCGTGTGGATTTCGTGTGCAGAAGGTTTTCTTCTTGATTGATGTGGTAATTGGTGCATTCAGATAAATGGTCAAAGCAATGGAAACTGCAGTTTAATGTTTCCAAATGTAAAATAATGCACTTGGGGAAAAGGAAGCCTCAATCTGAGTATTGTATTGGCAGTTCTGTGTTAGCAAATACTTCAAAAGAAAAGGATTTAGGGGGAGTGATTTCTGACAGTCTCAAAATGGGTGAACAGTGCAGTCAGGTGGTAGGGAAAGCAAGTAGGATGCTTGGCTGCATAGCTAGAGGTATAACAAGCAGGAAGAGGGAGATTGTGATCCCCTTATATAGAGCGCTGGTGAGACCACATTTGGAATACTGTGTTCAGTTCTGGAGTCCTCACCTACAAAAAGATATTGACAAAATTGAACGGGTCCAAAGATGGGCTACAAGAATGGTGGAAGGTCTTAAGCATAAAACGTATCAGGAAAGACTTAATGAACTCAATCTGTATAGTCTGGAGGACAGAAGGAAAAGGGGGGAAATGATCGAAACATTTCAATATGTTAAAGAGTTAAATAAGGTTCAGGAGAGAAGTGTTTTAATAGGAAAGTGAACACAAGAACAAGGGGGCACAATCTAAAGTTAGTTGGGGGAAAGATCAAAAGCAACGTGAGAAAATATTATTTCACTGAAAGAGTAGTAGATCCTTGGAACAAACTTCCAGTAGACATGGTTGTTAAATCCATAGTAACTGAATTTAAACATGCCTGGGATAAACATATATCCATTGTAAGATAAAATACAGGAAATAGTATAAGGGCAGACTAGATAGACCATGAGGTCTTTTTCTGCCGTCAGTCTTCTATGTTTCTATGTTTCAATTTTTATTTGGTGGCATAGATTTTTGTAGCAGCTTTATCTTATATTAAATTATTCAGAAAAAACCCCCACCCATATGTGGTGTTCTTTGATGCATTGGCATTGCAACACTCTGATTTTCCTGGTAGCATGACCGTAGCAGTTCAACCTCTTTGGAAGGAGGACAGCTAGAACAGAAGGACTACAATACTCAACATACTTCATTACAAAGTATTTTCTCTTTTTTCCCTCCTTCTCTCCCTCTTTTTGGAAGACATGCAAGATGTTTTTGAGTTTTTAACTTTTTTCACCAAAGGTCCAGGGACTATTTTACTGCTAGAAGGTTTTTTGTGGTCTTATTATTCTGCAGAAAAAAGTACTCAATTCCAACTGTTATTGATATTTCAAAAATGCATAGGCCAATGAAAAAAACACTTGTATTGTTGAAATATTCCCCAAGAATATTCTGCATATAAAGATTTGTTTGTTTGTTTGTTCTGTTCAGTGATTCTCAAGGTTGTTGGTTTTTCCTAGGACGCTGATTCATTCTATCCTGTGGGGAAAAGCATCCATTATGCTTGCAACACTGGATACGTAATTGTAGGAAACCCAGTTGTTACCTGTGCTGAAGGCTTGAAATGGACGATTGGAGCAATCAACTGCCAGAGTATGTATCAGAATAGCAGAGAATAGCTGCTAAAACAAACCAAAAGTCTGTTTAGTCCTATATCTATTCCCAAAATGGCCAAAGAGATAACTTAAAATGACTGTAAGTAGGATAAAAATACGATATCATTACTTTGGTGGTATATTCCCTAAAGATTGGTATTGGGAGGAATAAGCCCTATCACCTGGAAGAAATAATGTTTGTTGACAGTGTTTCTCAACAACCACAGCTTCAGTTTCCAGAATTTCCCAGGCAGAATTGAAATTCATACAACTAACAAACTATTGTAAGTGAGATAATAATAATAATAATAATAATAATAATAATAATAATAATAATAATAATTCATTAGATTCGTATGCCACCCCACTCTGTGGACTCGGAGCGGCTTTTGACATTTATAATAATTCTTTCTTTTCTGTTTTCGGTCTTTTTCTTCCCCTTCCTGCCAAAATCATATTAGCATTCTTCTGTTTTTTCTCTGTGTGGTTGTCCTCAATAATTCTTTTTTCTTCTTTTCTATGACAAATTTCTTCCTACCTCTGTTCTAAAGAAGGGAAAAAAGTGGGTAATACATTATGGTTTTCCCACATGTATCATTTTATTTTATTTCACTCTACAGAAATAATTATATATAATCATAACAATTCTGAAAACAACTGTCACCTTTTTCTTTATGCTTCATCATTTTATAGATTTCTTATTATAAAACTAAATGTTCCGCATACTAAAATATCTATACAAATATATACCATTCTGCTTTATTTTATCAAAGGATGAAGCCATAATATTTATCCTCCTGTGTCTTTTTATGGGCAGATGTAAATGATTCCCCTTTAAATTTCACATTACACAAACACTTTGTTTTATGTTCATCATGCACCATGATCATGCACTAGGATTTTTTTCTCCCAATAAATCTTTTTAAATCTTTTTCTTTAAAAATCTGGTTAGTTAAATATTATATAGTTATATAGAATATTCTGTCCTTATTCTGCCTTATTCTGCCCAATACTTTGTTTACCCAATGTGGGCACCTTTCAAACATGAGAATTTTATCCTCTTAATAATTGATATGTTGAGTAGGAAATTTTGGAAGCTGAAGTCAGTATATCTAGACAGTGCTAGAATGAAAACGAGGAACCTAACCTGGGAATCTCTAAATCAGGGGTGGGGAACCATGGTCCTTTTCTGACTTGAACTCCCAGAATTCCTGACCCAGCCATGAGTCATAAAAGGGTGATGGCTTCCCATTCCTGCTCTAAATCTATGAGAAAACTTTTATTCTATTATTCACTATTCAGAGTATGATGTAAATTGTAGTCCAATGTGAACTGAAAATTTTGGAAGACCATTTGAATCTCTTCACGTGTATCTGCATATGCTTGGATAGGATAAATAGCCATTTTTTTTAGTTCTGTTGTATTTTTTATATTTTAAAATGTCAGGATTTAATTTGGGTCCTCACATTTTTCATCACCTAAATTATAAAAACAGAAAGTAGGGAGAGGGGAATTAGAGAAAAGGAAAAAAATTGCAGGAAAAAGAGATATACAGTGCATACAATTTAAAACACACACAGACAGAGATATATATTGCAGGTTCAATTCCCAGTGGGTATGGCTAGCTGATGAGGCCAAAATAAGGCTGAAATAGATCTATCCTAGTCTCCCTTAATTTTCAAATTCAGCAAAAAAAACATGTGACACACACATATACAGAATATAATTGTCGGCTATGAATAAATTAACTGCCTTGAAATGGCCCTGGGTTGGGCCTAGAGGCAAAAAGGAGCTGTGACGTTCCTTCAATATACCAGGGTGATCCGACATAAAACACACACACACACACACACACACATATATATATATATGAATGGTCTTGGCATATTCGGGTTTCTTCCCGTGTTGGAATATGCCAAGACCATCATATCTGTACCCGTGAAAATCTACGAAAACACACACACACACATTCTTCTCAGGCGAACACTGCGAGACCTGAGCTGCATTCCTTCTATAAATACTTGTGGCTGGATGTGGTTTGATGGCTCAGCAATTGCCTGCTGTGTAGAAACTTCCTGGTGAGTCAGTGGGGTAACAATTGGGGTCGTTGATGTAGCTGAGGTATGCTGATTAGTTAATGGTTGTAGATTAGGCGTGATATCCTGAGTAGTTGGAACTTGCAGGCTGCTTGATTGCTTTACAATGTGTGTTCTGAGTCTGGTTTCTATGGCTGGGATATGTTTGAGGGCTGGTTTCCAGATGTCTGGTAAGCGAGAGGTATCATCCCGCTTGTTCATATTTTGGGGATGTTTTTCTATCTCGATTGCTTCCATGATTATTCTTTTGCTGTAGTGTTCTGTTTTGGAAATTAATTTGGTACTGTCAAAATCAATTTCATGTCCTGTAGTTTTGACAAACGAACAGGAGAGTAAATGCACGTGTTGCAGAACATAAGAATGCATTAAAGAAAAAAGAAAAAAACCTCCTCCCTTTTCCAACACTTCAAAACTACAGGACATAAAATTGATTTTGACAGTACCAAATTAATTTCCAAAACAGAACACTACAGCTGAGCCATCAAACCACATCCAGCCACCAGTATTTATAGAAGGAATGCAGCTCAGGTCTCGCAGTGTTCGCCTGAGAAGAAGGACAGAAACACCAGCCTGAAGATGACGAGTGAGACCTCGTCGAAACGTCGCCAGAAATTTCCAAATCCTACACGGGAAGAAACCCGAATATACCAAGACCGTCATACCTGTACCCGGGAAAATCTACGAAAACATATATATATATATATATATATATATATATATATATATATATATATATGTATGTGTGTGTGTGTGTGTGTGTGTGTGTGTGTGTATGTATGTATGTATGTATGTATGTATGTATGTATGTATATATATATATATATATATATATATATATATATATATATATATATATGTGTGAATGATGAGGCAGCAGCCATCTCGATCACCGGAACATAGAAACTTTAATAAAACCACTTAGCTTTCGTTAGCGTGCTGCTAACTTCGTCAGAGTATTAAAATGCCGTGGGAGACAAACATCTTTATAAAGCATTACTCAGTCTGCTCATTGCCCGCGTCACGGGGCCACACCCTTCCCTCCCCCCTGCGGTAAGCCTAATTGTGGGCTTAATCCTGCTGGCTGAAGGGAGATCTACCGCTTTTGCTCGTGTTTGTTGCCTTTTTCCCTCCCCAAGGGAGGGGGTGGAATTGTGAGGCTTAATCCTGCTGGCTGTAGGGAGATCTACCGCTTTTACTCGTGTCTGTTGCCTTTTTCCCTCCCCAAGGGAGGGGGTGGAGTTGTGAGGCAATGCTTCGGAGGTGTTTGCTATTCCTTTCTTCCCCCCATTGTCGTTGTTACTTTCTATAGTGGTACATGTCTGCTCTTGCAATTTTTTTACCCATGTCCTCGTCCTAGGTCTACACTGTTCTAATCCCCCCTTGTCCTCTATGTTAGACTTAAATTGTGCCCCTCCACCTCTACCTCCGTATTGCTCCAGTATGTTCCCTTGTTTCTCATGGGGGGGTTATCCCACCCTCATTTGGCTGGTTTCTATGTCTGGCCTGGGGAATTCTGCTGGGGGCTGTGTCCAATCTTAATGACCCATCTCCTTTAAGTCGTTGTTGGTGCCTTAAACAAACACGAGCAAAAGCGGTAGATCTCCCTTCAGCCAGCAGGATTAAGCCCACAATTAGGCTTACCGCAGGGGGGAGGGAAGGGTGTGGCCCCGTGACGCGGGTAATGAGCAGACTGAGTAATGCTTTATAAAGATGTTTGTCTCCCACGGCATTTTAATACTCTGACGAAGTTAGCAGCACGCTAACGAAAGCTAAGTGGTTTTATTAAAGTTTCTATGTTCCGGTGATCGAGATGGCTGCTGCCTCATCATTCACGTATGTACCTGGAACTCGCATTTTTAGGACTATTCTTGATATATATATATATATATATATATATATATATATATATATATATATATATATATATATATATATATCACATGTTTTTTTTGCTGTTTTGGCCTTATTTTGGCCTCATCAGCTAGTCATACCCACTGGGATTTGAATCTGCAACCTTTGCCTTGTAAGGCAGAGAATTAACCTCAAGGCTACAGTATCCAATCTTTTCAGCTCTGTACCAGGGAAGGGTTACATTTTGTGTCGAATCACCCTGGTATATTGAAGGAACATTACAGCTCCTTTTTTGCCTCTTGGCCCAACCCAGGGCCATTTCCAAGGCAGTTAATTTTATTGATAGCCGACAATTCTATCTGTATGTGTCACATGTTTTTGCTGAATTTGAAAATTAAGGGAGACTAGGATAGATCTATTTCGGCCTTATTTTGGCCACATCAGCTAGCCATACCCACTGGGACTTGAACCTGCAACCTTTTCCTTGTAAGGCAGAGAATTAACCTCCAGGCTACAGTATCCAATCTTTTCAGCTCTGTACCAGGGAAGGGTTACATTTTGTGTCGAATCACAAACACACACACACACACACACACACACACACATATATATATATATATATGTTTTCGTAGACTTTGCATGCATGCACGCACACACACACACACTTATATATATATATATCTTTGGTTATTTTCTGATTCAATCTCAAAACGCAGCTGAAAAAAGTAAGGGCGATTGTCTTCAACAGGAAAATAGAAAACAGCAATTGAAATATTGGTGTCTTTGCCTCTTTCTGTTTTCTTAGAAACAGCTTGTCTTTTGCCATGGTTGGAAGGGGAACTGACAGGAAATCCAGTGAAGCCTACCTATCATATTGGAGAGAAAATTCACCTGTCATGCCCAGATGGCATGGAGCTAGTCGGGCCGTCTCTTCTTCTATGTGAACCTAGTCTGAAATGGTCTCCTGACTATGCTGAAATCCATTGTAGAAGAATAGGTACGTTTCAGTTCTAAATAGTTAGAAAATAGCATCCGTTTGTTAGATGCTAGTATCATCTTCATCACCATCTCTGCCTCATAAGCTAGTTTGCTATTTTCAGAGCTGGTAGAGACACCAAAGTGGTTTTTAACCCAGTTGCTGGTTCAACAAACTGTTATACATGAAATGAAGGGAGCTCCCTCTTTTTGTTTCTGGTTGCAATATGTTTTAACCCTGCTGCTCAGTTCGAGAAAACTCCCTAATCTTATGTTCCCGGGTCTATTTGACCCGGACTGCAAATTGATCATTTTAGGTACTTATATTTGGTCTTTTTAAAAGCTTTTTTCACCTGGAAACAAGTTTGAACATTTCTGCACACAATGGAATGAAAATTGAACTGAAAAAATTAATCCTTATTGGTTTATTTTGCACATAAATGTGCCTCCCCCCCCCGTGTTTTTGCAAGCAAAACTATCCATAAATTGAAACGTATTTCACAAAAACCGGGGGGGGGGGGGCACGCATTCTATCAGCAAAATAAACCAATAAGAATTACTTTTTTCATTTCAATTTTCATATCATTGTGTGCAGAAATGTTCGAACTACTTTCCAAGTGAAAAAAGTATTCAAATTGACCAAACATAAGCACTTCAAATGAAGAGTTTTCGGTCCGGGTCAGGGTGACCCGGGAACACAAGAAGTGTGACTTTTTGTTTTTCAGCAAGAAAGAAACCCCCCACCCCCACCCCCAAAAAAATTCTCATAGAGAGAACCCCTGAAATGATGAAAAGTCATGAAATTTCAAGTTTCAGATATGCAGGGAAATTTTTTTACAGGGACTCAAACTTGGCTTCGGGTCACATACGACCTGAACAGAAGCCCTGATTCAAGTACTGCCTCTCATGAGATAAATTCAGTTTTAACATTTACACTTTATAGTCCTAATATTATGTTTTGTACCTTAGTTTTAGACTTTTTTTAAAAGGTCACATGCACCTTCTGTTTTTTTTGTTTGAGTGCAATAATTGTGTTCCATTAAATTATTTCTTCTAATGAGCCAATTTGCAGCCTAAAAGTTTGTTTTAATCCCCATTTTTCATCCAATGATAGGAAGCTGGGTTTCAGAAGACTGAAAGGGGGATGAAAAATATAACAGTTATTTTGTATGTTACATGTATTGTATTCATATAAAATGACCGCATAGCCTAAAATGCAAATATTAAAATTGGATAGGCATTATAGAAATCGAATTGCAATGGAAGGTGGAACATAATTTTTGTTTTAATCACGTTTAAAGGGGAATAGTTAAAACCAGGGGTACCTCGCCTTGGCAAATTTAAGACATGTGGACTTTAACTTCCAAAATTCCCCAGCCAGACTTGGGGAATACTGGCAGTTAAAGTCCACATGTCTTAAAGTTGCTGAAGTGGGACTCCCCTGCTTTAAACCTTCCTATTACTGCAGTAGCCATTAAACAATTGCATCTAGAGAACATTTAATGAAGTTATTTTAAACAGTGGTTATTTAGTTGGGCTCTCAATAGCCATAAAACTGCTCTAACAGTTCTAAAATGTAAACCCTAGTTTAGTCATTAAAGTATCGTATCCCTTTTTCAAATCCTCCTCCAGAGAAACTCCTGAAGCTGTGCTGGGGGAATTATTTTTGGCTTTCTCTTTTCTTCTAACGTTGCTATGCTTCTTCTTTCATTTCAGTTGCTCCTCCAGTTACACATCCAACAGTGATTGAGTGCCAACCCTGGGAGAGAGTTTTTGAGACTCAATGTGTGTGTAAGTTGCCAAATGAATGCGGGTGAGTGGATTTAATAGATTCGCCATTTCTGTTAAATATGTGGGTGCTGGATGAATTAAAAAGCTTTGGAGAAACAATCCTTGAGCTTTGTTTGCAAAAACAAGAAGCTATCTTCGTTGTTGGATAGAACCGCTTGAGGAATTGCCTAGTCGTTAGGAGAAGGAATGGATGGTTTGGAGATGTTTAAATGGAATAGTTTGGCACTGGTTTGGCTAGAATTAAAGATAATAATAATAATAATAATTTATTGGATTTGTATGCCGCCCCTCTCCACAGACTTGGGGCGGCTAACAGCAATAATAAACACAACATGTACAATCCAATAATAAAAAACAACTAAAAACCCCTATTATAAAACCAAACATACACACAGACATACCATGCATAACTTGTAATGGCCTAGGAGAAGAGCTATCTCAACTCCCCCATGCCTGGTGGTATAAATGAGTCTTGAGTAGTTTACGAAAGAATTAAAGATCCCATGGTTGTTCCCTAAGGACAAGGATATTTACTGGGAATGTGTCACTATTCAAACAACTATCCATTTTTTACAGTGCCCGCAAGGACCAACATGCACAAAATGACTTGCTGGCAAATCCCTGCCATTAACATAGCCTGGCATTGTGCTAGATTAGAACTACAGTGGTGCCTCTACCTAAGAACGCCTCTACTTTTGAACTTTTCTAGATAAGAACCGGGTGTTCAGGATTTTTTTGCCTCTTCCCAAGAACCATTTTCCACTTACAAACCTGAGCCTCCGAAACTGTAACCGGAAAAGGCAGGGAGAAGCCTCCATGGGCCCTCTCTAGGAATCTATTGGGAGGAAACAGGACTGGAAAAGGCGGGGAGAAGCCTCCGTAGGCCTTCTCTAGGAACCTCCTGGGAGGAAACAAGGCCTCCATCCTCCCTGTGGTTTTCCCAAATGCACACATTATTTGCTTTTACATTGATTCCTATGGGAAAAATGGCTTCTTCTTACAAACTTTTCAACTTAAGAACTTGGTCACGGAACAAATTAAGTTCGTAAGTAGAGGTACCACTATATATGATTTTTAAAAAGTTTAAAATATTTTAAAATTTAAATTCATAATTTTCCCCTTCTAGTTCCTGCATTTTTTACACAAGGTGAGACAAGCTTGATTTGAGGAAATTATTGCGATTACCCTTCCTTTCCTATCAAAACAATTAATGTGAAGATCTTATGGGAGAAGTGAGGCTTTAGGAGAAGCAGAGCTTCATTCAATGTCATCAACTGAATCCAGGATATATCCTGGGAGGCAATCCTGCCTTTAGACTGTTGACAATTCCCAGCCTCAGGCTACAGTAGGACTTGCCCTTGAATTCCATCACAAAGTTGGGAAATGTATGGAGATTGAGGACATCATACTAGTTAATAAATGTATGCAGCTTATTTATATTAAAGACAATTCACATGATTAAATTCTATTTGTGTAATACTCTCCTCTTCCAACCCACCTCTGCCGTCAGGCGTGGGGGAATTGAGACATCTCCCCCGAGCCTATACAGTTTGTGTGTATGTTTGCTTTTAATAATGGGGTTTTTAGTGTTTTTTTCTTAAATTATTAGATTTGTTGTACATAGAAACATAGAAGACTGATGGCAGAAAAAGACCTCATGATCCGTCTAGTCTGCCCTTATACTATTTTATGTATTTTATCTTAGGATGGATATATGTTTATCCCAGGCATGTTTAAATTCAGTTACTGTGGATTTATCAACCACGTCTGCTGGAAGTTTGTTCCAAGCATCTACTACTCTTTCAGTCAAATAATATTTTCTCATGTTGCTTTTGATCTTTCCCCCAACTAACTTCAGATTGTGTCCCCTTGTTCTTGTGTTCACTTTCCTATTAAAAACACTTCCCTCCTGGACCTTATTTAACCCTTTAACATATTTAAATGTTTCGATCATGTCCCCCCTTTTCCTTCTGTCCTCTATACTATACAGATTTGAGTTCATTAAGTCTTTCTTGATACGTTTTATGCTTAAGACCTTCCACCATTCTTGTAGCCCGTTTTTGGACCCGTTCAATTTTGTCAATATCTTTTTGTAGGTGAGGTCTCCAGAACTGAACACAGTATTCCAAATGTGGTCTCACCAGCACTCTATATTGTTTTATTATTGCTGTGAGCCATCCCGAGTCTACGGAGAGGGGCGGCATGCAAATCAAATAAATGAATGAATGAATGAATGAATGAATGAATGAATGAATGAATGAATTACAATTTGACAGCAGAGTTTGGAGGTTGCATCCCAAACTTTCAAGGACTTCACCCAGCCTGGAGAATTCAGACAGTGTGTTCCTAATGTTAAAAGTCGCAAGAGTATTGCGGATGATTTGCTGCAGTTATTTTTTTTTCTCCTTTCCAGCTCTTCCCTGGATGTGTGTGCTACTAACCCCAAAACTCAGAGGAGCTTGTGGGTAACTATTTGCAAGTTACATGCCCTCGAATGTGGAGGTAGGCAATACCATTTAGTGGGTGAAGAAAACTGCAGAGCCCGTACCGTATCTGAGAGCAGTTGTGAATCCTGTCAGTTGTGGGAGAATTGTGATGGTAAGAAATTTTAGGTTGCTTTATGTATTGCACATCTGATCTTCTGTTGTCCTTGGGTTAATATCCTACTTTGCAATTGTTCGTTATTTAGAGTCCACCAATACGTGCACATGCAAAGAAGCTGGACAATGCAGCGAAACTGGAACGAGCATTTGTGTCAATGTGAATGGAAGTTCTGACCCACAGACTATGACGGAATGCGAGGCCGGCATCCTCAGATGCAAGGGAGACAATGTCAGTGTCATTAGCATAAGGCCTTGTCATACACAACAAGTTTCCCAATAATTAATCCCATTGATATTAGAACTCGGCGGACAATGTGTAAGGCAGAAAAATAGAGACCAGAGTGAGTTTTATTCAAATTTGCAAAATATCTGTTTCTGTTAAATAGCACATGGAAAGAATGTTTGCAAACATTTTATTATTTAAAGCAGCCCAGTAGGGAAAAAATACTCAATGTTTTCTTACCAAGAATCACTTTTCGCTTATCAGTGATAGGCTAGAGCAGTGTTTCCCAACCTTGGCAACTTGAAGATATTTGGACTTCAACTCCCAGAATTCCCCAGCCAGCATTTGCTGGCTGGGGAATTCTGGGAGTTGAAGTCCAAATATCTTCAAGTTGCCAAGGTTGGGAAACACTGGCTAGAGGTCACACTCCAAAAAATAATAGCTGACAAAATGACCTCAAAACTAATTAAGTTTTACTGTGTTTGCAAATTAAATGCTGGTAATGTAATTACTTACAGTTATACAGTATATTAGATTATTTCCACTTCTATGGGCCACTTGAAGTGCAGTCCCAGGAATTTAAGTTGAGTACTTCTTGCAGTAAGGGATAAAAGAAATTTTGACTAGCTAATAATAACTGTAATGATGTTAGCATCTGGCAGGCTAAACAATTGCATTTAGTGATCTGCATTCTGCCAAGCAGATGGTTAGTTTTGGACACCTGCTGCAACCCATCTCTCTTTCACCTTGTCTTACTAAAATAAAGAGACAGATGTTGGGCTGATAGATATTTTTTTTTGTAACAATTCTGAAATATTCTGCTTCCCTTGAAACTGAAGTCAATGAAACTTTGATTTTAGGTTTTAATGATTAGAATGATTTTGTGTTGCAGAAATGGTTTGACATGTTGAGAAATGTGAAGCAAAAGGTTAAGAGTTGTAATTCGTTATTTTTTTGTACTCTACCGCACTGAACAAAGTTAGAAGTTGCTACTATTTTTTTTCTTACTTTGCACTTTTCTTTCTCGCTTTTGTTTCTTTTTGTGACTCTATCTTACAATAAACTTTAATAAAAAAAATGTTTTTGAACAAGCAAGCAGTCCTAAAACATTAAAAGAAGTTGACTTTTCATACCAGTAAATCTTGTTTTAAAAATTGTGGCAGTGTGATTTCTTCCCCACCGATAACACAACTACTCTCCAAAAAGACCTGAACTCTGTTTCTGAGTGGTCTAACACATGGCAACTCCAAATCTCAACTAGCAAATGCTCTGTCCTACACATTGGGAAAAAGAATCTGAACTTCAAATACGAACTGAATAATCAAATTATCACAATGATCCCCACTCGGTTAAAGACCTCGGTATACTAATAACAAAAGATTTAAGTGCCAAAGCCCACTGCAACAACATAGCCAAGAAGGCTTCAAGAGTTGTAAACCTAATCCTACGTAGCTTCTGCTCTGGCAATCTCACACTACTTACCAGAGCTTACAAAACTTTTGCCAAACCCATCCTCGAATACAGCTCATCTGTTTGGAACCCATATTGCATCTCAGACATTAACACCCTTGAAAATGTCCAAAGATACTTCACCAGAAGAGCCCTTCACTCCTCCACTCGAAATAGAATACCCTACGAGACTAGACTTTCAATCCTGGGCCTAGAAAGCCTAGAACTAAGACGCCTTAAACAAGATCTAAGTATTGCCCACAAGATCATATGCTGCAACATCCTGCCTGTCAGCGACTACTTCAGCTTCAACCACAACAACACAAGAGCACACAACAGATTTAAACTTAATATTAACCACTCCAAACTTGACTGTAAAAAAATATGACTTCAGTAACCGAGTTGTGTATTGGACAAAATAAATAAATAAATAAAATAAATAAATACTCTGGAAGTTCTCTTTTTGTTATGAAAGCTTCATCTGTACTCTCAGAAAACAGAAACACCTTCCCCTGAAACATGAAAGTTGTGACACTACCTAAAGGGTAAGGCTGCCTGTGATGTTTCCTCTTTCTCTTCCATTTATTCCATGATTTCCTTGATTGTTTTCTGAAAAAGAAGTGGGCAGAACACACCGGCACAAATTAGTTATGTATGCATAGTCTTGCCCCTTTGTGCACTTTCAAAGCTCTCAGGAATTCAGAGAAATAATGGAACAAAGGCAAGTCTAGCTGAAACTTTTTGAAGAACTGTACTGTATATATAATACACCCACTTCTTTAATGGCTCAGGGCTCAAAATGACCGAGTGCCGTAGAGTGATCATACATAGATAATCTATTATAGTGTTGCTTCCAGAGTAATTATTTTGTTCCTGTTATGTCTGTCTGCATTGTCTCTTGGATTATATAACACACACTTACTAGGCCTTCTTCTCTGAACCTAGTTTGATCTACCGCAACCTTCTGTAATGTTCCATCGTAAGTTCTTTTTATTAATATCTCAGCAGCAGGCAGAATGCCCTAGGCTGAGAAAATATTATTTTACTGAAAGAGTAGTAGATCCTTGGAACAAACTTCCAGCAGACGTGGTAGATAAATCCACAGTAACTGAATTTAAACATGCCTGGGATAAACATATATCCATCCTAAGATAAAATACAGAAAATAGTATAAGGGCAGACTAGATGGACCATGAGGTCTTTTTCTGCCGTCAGACTTCTATGTTTCTATGTTTCTATGTTTCTAGGCTTTATGGCTACAATTCTAAGCATATTCATGTGAAAATCAATCCCTTCCCTATTGCTGAGATAACTTGTCAATAAAAAGCAAATCTGTATTATTGGGCTTTCAGGTTAATCCCTAACTCAGAGCTTGGTCATTAATCAAAGAGGTTTGGCACTTTTCCTTCACTTTGATTGTTTACCAGCTCAGCTTCTGGGAAAGTTTACTGAGCTTGTGAAATAAGCACAATGATAAATCCAGGGTGCTTACTTTGCACTGTTACCAAAGGAACAAAATTCAAATAATGCCAACAAGCAAATGCTATAAAAAACATAATGGGATCCAGAATATTTAAGATCAGTATAAAGATTCTAGGATGAATAATGCATCCACGTAGTCAATTATATTTATTTATTTATCTATCTATCTATCTATCTATCTATCTATCTATCTATCTATCTATCTATCTATCATCTATCTATCTATCTATCTATCTATCTATCTATCTATCTATCTATCTATCTATCTATCTATCTATTCGATTTTTATGCCGCCTTTCTCCTTAGACTCCAGGCGGCTTACAACATATTAGCAATAGCACTTTTTTAAAACAGAGCCAGCATATTTTCCCCACAATCCGGGTCCTCATTTTACCCACCTCGGAAGGATGGAAGGCTGAGTCAACCTTGAGCCGGTGATGAGGTTTGAACTGCTGACTTGCAGATCTACAACAAGTTTCAGTGGCCTGCAATACAGCACTCTACCTGCTGCGCCACCCCATGTCCTACCTTTTTCCTCTAGATGCTCAAACCAGTGTTTATAACTGTAATGGTGTGTGGGAATGACTTTGGGAAACAGGAAGGAGAGCCTATCCAGTGGTTCTCAACCTTTCTAATGCCGTGACCCCTTAATACAGTTCCTCATGTTGTGGTGATCCCCAACCATAAGTCTGGTGCCAACTCTCCCAACAGAGCTTTAAGCTGATTGGCAGGAAGGTCACAGGGATACCCCCCACCGTAAACGCCTGATTGGTCAGATTGTAAAAATATGTTCCAAGACACCAGAATACAACAAAATTTAGTTCCTAACACCATGGGAAATTTGCCTTTTTCCATGTTCTTAGGTGACCCCTGTGAAACAGTCATTTGAGCACTCAAAGGTCCCCCAGGTTGAGAACCACTGGCCTAGACAATCATCATGCAAAAGGTATCTCAGCCTACAGGGGGAAAGAGAATATGGGAAGCATCTCAGAAGAGGCTCTCCCTAGTTTTCTGGAAAGTCAGAATAAAGGGGAAAAATAAAGGAGAAGAGAAATACATGCAGATTTGCAGGATTCTATTAATGTAACCTTGCAATAAAGACAGTGTTATTAATTATGATTTATGTTTCTGGTCTGGACTATCTCAAAGGGCTGACAATTGCACCCTCATATTAATTTTCTCCACAAGAACAGCCTTGTGAAACAGATTGGACTTAGAGAGAGTTAGGCGGAGAGGGGCGGCATACAAATCCAATAAATAAATAAATGAATAAATGAATGAATGAATGAATGGACCAAAGTCGCTCAACATACTTCCATGATTGTAGGGTGAACTTGAATGTGGCTCTCTAGAAGCTTAGACGAACACTTTAAACATTAGCATATTAACTCTCTTTACTTAAGGAGAAAAGGCTATTGAAGATGGATGTAGTTGAATATGCATTCAACTACATCCAAAAGGGATGAACTCAATTCCTGAACCAAGTTCAATCTAATTTTAGCTTGTTTTCTCGCATCGAGTCTGCTATGGAATGTAAGAAATTTTCAAGGGTATCTATTATTTCCTTGGAACTAGACGATAAGGAACAGTACAGATAAGTTCCATCGACACTGATATATCACTTCAAAACTCTGGATGATCTTTGGCAGTTTCATCTAAAAGTTGAATAGCTTGAGAGAGATAAGAACAGTAGTCATTTCCTTCCGGATGTTAAAAGGTCTAATTCCTGAAAAGTTGTACAAGGAAGTGCTAAATAATATCATGGTCAGTGGAATCCAAAGTGCAAGCCATTTGAGGAAAGTAAAGCCAAGAAATAAACACAGCAGGCATTCCAACAACAAGAGAAGAATATAACAATGCTCTACTGGATATGATCCTTGGCTGATCTAGAACTGCAGTTCTCACTAAAAAGATATTGATAAAATTGAACGGGTCCTAAGACGGACTACAAAAATGGTGGAAGGTCTTAAGCATAAAACTTATCAGGAAAGACTTAGTGAACTCAATCTGTATAGTCTGGAGGATAGAGGGGAAAGGGGGGGGGACATGATCGAAGCATTTAAATATGTTAAAGGGTTAAATAAAGTTCAGGAGGGAAGTGTTTTTAATAGGAAAGTGAACACAAGAACAAGGGGGCACAATCTGAGGTTAGTTGGGGGAAAGATCAGAAGCAACATGACAAAATATTATTTTGCTGAAAGAGTAGTAGATGCTTGGAACAAACTTCCAGCAGATGTGGTTGGTAAATCCACAGTAACTGAATTTAAACATGCCTGGGATAAGCATATATCCATCCTAAGATAAAATACAGAAAATAGTATAAGGGCAGACTAGATGGACCATGAGGTCTTTTTCTGCCATCAATCTTCTATGTTTATAAGTTTCACAATGGTCAATCAACTGTAGAAAGGAGACAAACATTCAGTGTATGGTCTTTAGAGACAGTGCCAGGGATATCAAGGCTAATAATATTGATCCCAAAAACTTCTATTAATTGACCCAATCTTTTTGCAAGCCACCTAAACTGCTAGCGGACACCATATCCCTTAATGATCTTTATTTTTATAGGGCAGAATAGCAGGATCTTAAAAACTTGTCAGAATTTCTTTCTGCTCCATGTTATATCCAATAGATTCAAGGTTTAATTTAGTTGAGTTGAGTTGGGTTGAGTTTATTGTCATTGCACACCGTACAACAAAATTAAATGCCGTCTTCAATGTACATTGTACATATATGAGCCGGGGTGGCACAGCAGGTAAAGTGCTGTACTGCAGGCCACTGAAACTGACTGTAGATCTGTAGGTCAGTGGTTCAAATCTCATCAGTGGCTCAAGGTTGACTCAGCCTTCCATCCTTCCAAGGTGGGTAAAATGAGGACCTGGATTGTGGGGGAAATATGCTGGCTCTGTTAAAAAGTGCTATTGCTAACATGTTGTAAGCCGCCCTGAGCCTAAGGAGAAGGGCGGCATAAAAATCGAATTAAATAAATAAATAAATAAATAAATAAATAAATAAATAAATAAATAAATGAATGAATGAATGAATGAATGAATGAATGAATAAATAAATAAATAATACATTATAAAAATGAAAACACAAAAGTTCTGTGTAATTTAATTGAAAACCCGATATTGCACTATAGGATGACTGAAACTCCCATGGAACTTGTGTGCAACTGATCGAGAGAAGTAAGTTTCTCTCCTGATAAGGTCAAGGCTCCCTCAGAGGCTGCTACTGGTTCCTTCTTACTTTTCTTTCCCCTCAAAAGACTCTCCCTGCTCCTCTTTGTAGTTATTTCTGCTGCTGGGGAAAAGGGACTTCTCCTGGATTGAGGCCACACTTTGCTTGATCATAAACTGCTACCCTTCCACCCCGTAACTGTTAAGTCCTGTTGTTAGTTCCAAAAGGTCCAAAAAGTCAGGTAAAGCTTCACAAGGGTTACATCAATCCAAACCACCCAAATCAGCAGATAACTTTGTAAAACTGAAAGAAAGAAGAGGGGAAAAACATTAAAGTTAGGTACATAACTTCTTTTTTTTTGAAGGATGCATTTGTAAGGCTGGTACTTGTGTGAAAGAAACTCAGGAACCTTTCTTTAGGAAATAATATGATGTTAGAAAAGGCTGAATTATCTAACCCCGTCTACCACTAAAGCTTGTGCACTCCATTATGGAGACAGAGTGAATCAGGAAGAAGTCGGATAGTACAGATCGGGGTCAAAACTAAAAGGAAATTCAACTGAGGCAGAAGGGATGAAAGCTCTACAAATACCAGTCGGACCTAGTGTTAAGTAATACTCTCTTGTTAAGTAATACTTTTAGCTAAAGTTTAAAAATACTAAGATACGGAATGAATGCAAATGAAGAAAATTTTGAAAAATAAAAATGCAGAAACAAAAAGGGAGTAGGGAGGGGAAATATAGCGAAAAAAGAAAAAAGAAAGAAATTACTTCCCCCTTCATCAAGACAAGTCCAAACAATTTTAGCAACTTCTTGTTCTTGTTCTTGTTCTTGTTCTTCTTGTTCTTGTTCTTCTTGTTCTTGTTCTTCTTCTTCTTCTTCTTGTTCTTCTTGTTCTTGTTCTTCTTGTTCTTGTTCTTCTTCTTCTTCTTCTTCTTCTTCTTCTTCTTCTTCTTGTTCTTCTTCTTGTTCTTCTTCTTGTTCTTCTTCTTGTTCTTCTTCTTGTTCTTCTTCTTGTTCTTCTTGTTCTTGTTCTTCTTGTTCTTGTTCTTCTTCTTCTTCTTCTCCTCCTCTTCTTCTTTCTCCTCCTCTTCCTCCTCCTCCTCCTCCTCCTCCTCCTCATTATTATTATTTATTAGACTTGTATGCCACCCTTCTCCAAAGACTCGGGGTGGCTCACAGAATACAATACAAAAACAATATGTGTACAAATCTAATAATTGAAAACTATAAGCTAAAACCCCATTACATTAAAAAGCAGTCAATTAACTCAATCACTTCCACACATAACATTTAATGGTCAGAGAGGGGGGGGACATGATCTAACTGCCCCATGCTTGGCGACATATCATCTCCTCTAAGTCCACAAACCTTAAATCTACTAAAGGTGAGAAACACTGATCTAATCAAAAGGAGGCACCTTATGTACAGATAATTGCCAAGTCTCCCTCATAACCCCCTCTATGTCCTCGGCTTACAACAATTCCGCTTAGTGATCATTCTAAGTTAGAACGGCACTGAAAAAAGTGAATTATGATAATTTTTCATTCCTGACTGTTGCAGTCTCATGTGATGCTTAACAACTGTTCTGTCTGGGTCACTCCGGAAGCTATGACCAACCCAAAAAGATAAGCCAGACACACCGGTTGAATCCAAACACAGTTTTATAATGATAAAGAGAAAAGAAGCCAACAGAAAATGTCCTTACAAATCAGGAAAACACTGGAACTCCAAATAGATACATGAAGGTAATTGTTCATACAGAAACACAGGATCCTTAATGCCAGACGAGGCTGTTGAGATAACAGACATACACCTCCCACGGGTCTTCAAGACTGCTGGGCCATGAGCCAGGAACAAAAACGCTGAGAGAAAATGCAGATAACAGCAACTCCACTCTGATAACACTCCACGCTGCCAAAAGGATTCGCATGCCTTATAAACCCTTCCCTGCTAATGAGGACCACCCCCAACCCCCAGGTGTTCCTCATTCAGCGCTGATAATATCTACGTAATTGATTTCTCCTTTGATCTATGCGTCTCTGTCGCATACTAATGATAGCTTGTGCTTCATCATCCAATGACTCCAGGAACTCCAGAGAATCCAAGCTACTTGCTCGAGATAGCCCTTCCCCAGGACTCCCAGGCCTTTCTTCCTCGTCACTTTCCTGACTGCTATCTCCCCTGGCTGGCTGCCAAGAACTCTCCTCTCTGCTCTCAGACTCCCCCGGGCATGGAGCCAGCAGAGATGCAGCTGGTCTTTGATCTTGCTCAGGCTGAACCACAACAACAACTGATTCACATTTATGACAATTGCAGTGTCCTGGGGTCATGTGATCACCTTTTTGTGACTTTCTGATAAGCCAAGTCAATGTAGAAACATAGATGACTTAACAACCAAATTACTAATTTCACAACCGCAGGCAGCGTTGGGTTGCTCCCCGTTCGGACCGATAGCGATGGCAGGAGGATCCACCCACCCACCCAGGATGTTTCTCTGCATGTGAACTAGTAGCAACTAACTTGGAACCCACTACTGGCCGCAGTGATTCACTTAACAAATAGGGCAAGAAAAGTAAAACGGGGCAAAACTCACTTAACAAATTTCTCACTTAGCAACATAAATTTTGAGCTCAATTGTGGTTGTAACTTGAGGACCACAGTGTATGCAGACTTGAATTCTACCAACGGCTCCAGGCCTGCGGGCAAAGGTGAGTTTTTAAAATATTTTTGTCTTCTAGTGCTTTTTATCACATCTTTTTTTAAAAGGCAAATACCGCTTATCTGTACAATTGGGTCCAATATAAACTAAGGGTGCAATACTATCAATCTTATTTCTGTAATGCTGCACTTCTTACAAGGAAATCAAACCCAAGGAAGGGTTTGTTTGTTTTTCTGAAGCTGTTAAGAAACAGATTGAAATTGACTAGTAGAGATTAAGAGCTGTTCACTGGAAATTGGTTTGTGAAATTAACTAAAGACAGAATTGCTCCAGAAATACAGACAGGAGGAAGAGATTCAAGAAGCTGGATGTGGGGGAAAAGTTAGCTCTCTTTGTGCAGAACCAAAGGAATGATAATAAAAATCTGTGTACTGTATGTCCACAGAAAGAAAATTGGATTTAATAAACGCATACCAGGTGGTGGGAATTCTATTATTATTTATTATTATTATTATTATTATTATTATTATTATTATTATTATTATTATTATTATTATTATTATTATTATGTCAATAAAACACAGCAAATGAGATCACTATGCTGGATTTCGTATTTCATCACCAGTCGGGCGCTTCCCAGGCACCTAAGACTGCGTGATGTAGCGGCAAATTATGTTTACCAATCCCAGTAAAGTGGCCTTTTGCAATTGACAGATGGAGATTTTGTCAATTCCGATGGTTTTCAAATGTCCGCTGAGATCCTTTGGTACTGCGCCCAGCGTGCCAAGTACCACTGGGACCACTTTCACGGGCTTATGCTAGAGTCGTTGCAGCTCGATTTTAGATCTTCGTATTTCAGTAATTTCTCTAGCTGCTTCTCCTCAATTCTGCTGTCTCCTGGGATTGCGATGTCGATGATCCATACTTTCTTTTTCTCCACAATCAGGATGTCTGGTGTGTTATTATTATTATTATTATTATTATTATTATTATTATTATTATTATTATTAATAATAATAATAATAATAATAATAATTATTATTATTATTATTATATTTTTTACAACTTGTCTCCAGATGTTGTGGATGCTCCAACACTGGAAGTTTTTAAGAGAAGACTGGATAACCATTTGTCTGAAATGGTATTAGATTTTCTGCCAGACCAGGGGGTTGGAATACAAGACCCCCCCAAGGTCCCTTCCAACCAGTGATGGGCTCCTACGAGTATGGTCAGGTACGCGAGTACCAGTAGCAAACTTTAGAATTTTTTTATTTTTTTCCCTTCTGGGCTCTGGGTATGTTTTTCCTATCGGAGTAAATAAGGTTGAATGTGTATAATTTTAGAAGAGCTGTGCATGCGTGGTGTGTGTTTTTACATAGAGTTTATATAGTAGATAATGTATATATGTTTGTGTGTCTGTGTGTAATATGTTTGTGCACATATGGCATATAATACATAGAATTAAATAGTATATTTTGGATGTTCAGTAATAGTAAATAGATAGGGAAATTGTATCTCTTTGAGGCAAGGAGAGGCCAGCACCCTAAATCAAACCCTTGACATGAGTTACGTCAAGCACTTGTCTCCAAACAAATTGGTAATTTGTACAAGTCCCTTATCAGTTTAGCTTGCAGCTATGAGGCAATTGACAGTCCTTTTTCTTTCACAAAGTGAAACACACTTTGCTCTGGGTTAGTTTCAAAGTGGGGAAAAATCAGCACACAAAGATCAAAGTCAGCAAAGCAGTCATGAAACACAACGATCAGATAATTTTTCACAATGGCCAAATCTATAGGCTGCTATTTATAGCAGCCTCACTAATTACCACAGCCCCACCCAACCACAGGTGGCCTCATTTTCTTTGATAATAATCTCTCAGTTGTTGTTGCCTATGCATCGCTCTCCGCATGTGTGGCTCTATCATTAACTCTTATTCTGAATCCAAGGAGGAGATAGATAAATTGATCTCCTTCTGAGCTGTCTGCCACACTCTTCTCCTCCCTGTCACTCATGTCTTCTTGGTCAGAGGAGCCTTCATCAGCAGATTCCACCAGGGGCAAAATAGCCTGCAGCATGTGGGTGTCTCCCTCACATCCACAGTCCTTGGGGCAGGAGCAGGGCCGGAGCTAACCACAACAGAAGGAAGGCAGCATCTCCATTTCACAGAAATTTGAACTTTTCAACGGGCGGTCTTGGAACATATCCCCCGCGAAAGTCAAGGCATCACTGTACTCAACATTTCATGTACAGCCTTTATGGAAATAGCAAATCTCTAGGATGCAATTTTTTTTAAAAGAGACTGGTTTAAGGTGATCAGATTATAACTTCAGTAAAGCAGAACACCATTAAAGGGGGGGGCACGGTGGGGGGGGACAGACAACTGATAAATCTCTATAGACTTTAACCTCAGCGTTTGTTTTTGTATATTGTTTCTCAGTCCGGCCCTTTTATTGCAGTAGAAAGTGCAGTAATAATAATAATAATAATAATAATAATAATAATAATAATAATAATAATAATAATAATAATAATAATAATTATTATTATTATTATTATTATTATTATTATTATTATTATTATTTATTGGATTTGTATGCTGCCCCTCTCCGTAGACTTGGGGCAGCTAACAACAATAATAAAAACAGCATGTAACAATCCAATAATAAAACAACTAAAAACCTTTATAATAAAACCAAACATACAGACAAACATACCATGCATAACTTATAATGGCCTAGGGGGAAGGAATATCTCAACTCCCACATGCCTGGTGGTATAAATGAGTCTTGAGTAGTTTACAAAAGACAGGGAGGGTGGGGGCAATTCTAATCTCCAAGGGGGAGTTGGTTCCAGAGGGCCGGGGCCGCCACAGAGAAGGCTCTTCCCCTGGGGCCTGCCAAACGACATTGTTTAGTCGACCGGACCCGGAGAAGACCAACTCTGTGGGACCTTATCGGTCGCTGGGATTCGTGCAGTAGCAGGCAGTTCCGGAGGTAATCTGGTCCAAGTAAGATGAGGGAAGAGAGCAAAATAGCTTTCCTGTTCTGTTTTCAGGCTGCTTCTATACTGGAATGACAAGTGCGTGCTGGGTCTCTTCTCCAACCCTCCAATCTCCCTCTCTCTCTCTGTTGGGCATGCACAAAGCAACCTGTAGCCGATAGCACCAAAGTTTCAGACCACTGCTTCATTTTTCTCTCCCCCCACTCATTGTTGAAGCTGAGCTGCTTGCCGGTTGGTTCCTTCAAGCCATGTGATCACACGAGATCAAAGGATGAAGAGCCAGTCTTCCTGGCTCCAATGCAATCTTTCAAGACAACGTATGTCTTTAAAAAAAATCAGGACTTTTAAAAAACGTCACGGGACATGGGACAAATTGGTGAAAGGCAGGACTGTCCCACCAAAAGCGGGACGTCTGCTTACTGTAGTCTATATTATATATTTATATTTATTCATTTGTCCAATACACAAATACATAGAAAGAAAAATAGACATGTAGTAGTATATATAAGGGTAAAGTGAACTTAGAGGAGAGGATATATGAAAGAAAGAAAATATATATGATAAGTGAGAGAAAGGAAAGACAATTGGACAGGGGACGAAAGGCACACCAGTGCACTTATGTACGCCCCTTACTGGCCTCTTAGGAACCTGGAGAGATCAATCGTGGAGAGTCTAAGGGAGAAATGTTGGGGGTTAGGGGTTGACACAATTGAGTCCGGCAATGAGTTCCACGCTTCGATAACTCGATTGTTGAAATCATATTTTTTACAGTCAAGTTTGGAGCGGTTCGTATTAAGTTTGAATCTGTTGCGTGCTCTTGTGTTGTTGCGGTTGAAGCTGAAGTAGTCATTGAGCGGTAGGACGTTGTAGCATATGATCTTGTGGGCAATACTCAAATCGTGTGTTATCGTGTGTTAGGCGCCGTAGTTTGACTTCAGGATATTTTGTGATATCCATGCCCATCATTATGCACTATCAATGCCTAAGTAGCCTCTTATGGTAGCTATATTATGAATGAGCTAACCGCTTGTTCTCAAGACTCTCAAAATGCTGAGATTCATTAATCTCATATAGACTCAACTGAAACAATTAGTAGGATGTAAACAAAAAATCAGTTCTTATATCAGCATTTTAATTCAATGAATTTATTTTTTAACTGTGATTGAAAATGATACTGAATACATTGGTATCTGTTTGCCACCTTAGTCTATGGCATACACGTCCCAGGATGCAATAGCGTTGCCTTCATGTTGGCACATTTCATTGCTCCAAGTACACAGAGGGTCGATGTTCTTCTTTGGTTTCTAGACCCGTATTGAATGCAATAGACCTGTTCTTCACCCTTTGGGCATTGATTTGGAAGCAGACAAGCACAGTGCGACCTTTCTTCTGTAAATAGATAAAAATATTGGGATCAGTTCATCATTTAGTTTTACAGATAGTCATCAACTTACAACAGTTCATCTAGTGCAGTGATTTTCAACCTTTTTTTGAGCTGCGGCACATTTTTTTACATATACAAAATCATGGGGCACATTGAGCGGGGGGAGAGTGGGGGGGGCTAAAAAAAGTTTGGACAAAAAAATTCTCTTTCTCTCTCTTCCTCCCTTTCGCTCTATTTCTCTCCCTCTTTCTCTCTCTCTTCGTTCCTCTCTCTCTCCATCCCTCTTTCTTTCTCTCTTACTTCCTCTCTTTTTTGCTCTTTCTATCTCTCCCCTCCTTCCCTGCCTTTCTTTCTCTCTCTCTCTTTCTTTTCTTTCTCTCTCTCTCTTGTTTTCTTTCTCTCTCTTGTTTTCTTTCTCTCTCTCTGGCTTTCTTTCTTCTCTCTCTCTTGCTTTCTTTCTCTCTCTCTCTTGTTTTCTTTCTCTCTCTCTCTTTCTTTCTTTCTCTCTCTCTCTTGCTTTCTTTCTCTCTCTCTCTTTCTTTTTTCTCTCTCTCTCTTTCTTTCTTTCTCTCTCTCTCTTGTTTTCTTTCTCTCTCTTGTTTTCTTTCTCTCTCTCTTGCTTTCTTTCTCTCTCTCTCTTGCTTTCTTTCTCTCTCTCTCTTCTTTTCTTTCTCTCTCTCTCTTGCTTTCTTTCTCTCTCTCTCTTGCTTTCTTTCTCTCTCTCTCTTTCTTTCTTTCTTCTCTCTCTCTCTTGTTTTCTTTCTCTCTCTTGTTTTCTTTCTCTCTCTCTTGCTTTCTTTCTCTCTCTCTCTTGCTTTCTTTCTCTCTCTCTCTTCTTTTCTTTCTCTCTCTCTCTTGCTTTCTTTCTCTCTCTCTCTTGTTTTCTTTCTCTCTCTCTCTTCTTTCTTTCTTCTCTCTCTCTCTTGCTTTCTTTCTCTCTCTCTCTTTCTTTTTCTCTCTCTCTCTTTCTTTCTTTCTCTCTCTCTCTTGTTTTCTTTCTCTCTCTTGTTTTCTTTCTCTCTCTCTTGCTTTCTTTCTCTCTCTCTCTTGCTTTCTTTCTCTCTCTCTCTTCTTTTCTTTCTCTCTCTCTCTTGCTTTCTTCTCTCTCTCTCTTGTTTTCTTTCTCTCTCTCTCTCTTTCTTTCTTTCTCTCTCTCTCTTGCTTTCTTTCTCTCTCTCTCTTTCTTTTTCTCTCTCTCTCTTTCTTTCTTTCTCTCTCTCTCTTGTTTTCTTTCTCTCTCTTGTTTTCTTTCTCTCTCTCTCTTGCTTTCTTTCTCTCTCTCTCTTGCTTTCTTTCTCTCTCTCTCTTCTTTTCTTTCTCTCTCTCTCTTGCTTTCTTTCTCTCTCTCTCTTGCTTTCTTTCTCTCTCTCTCTTCTTTCTCTTTCTCTCTCTCTCTCTTGTTTTCTTTCTCTCTCTTGTTTTCTTTCTCTCTCTCTTGCTTTCTTTCTCTCTCTCTCTTGCTTTCTTTCTCTCTCTCTCTTTCTTTTTCTTCTCTCTCTCTTTCTTTCTTTCTCTCTCTCTCTCTTGTTTTCTTTCTCTCTCTTGTTTCTTTCTCTCTCTCTTGCTTCTTTCTCTCTCTCTCTTGCTTTCTTTCTCTCTCTCTCTTCTTTTCTTTCTCTCTCTCTCTTGCTTTTCTTTCTCTCTCTCTCTTGCTTTCTTTCTCTCTCTCTCTTTCTTTCTTTCTCTCTCTCTCTTGTTTTCTTTCTCTCTCTTGTTTTCTTTCTCTCTCTCTTGCTTTCTTTCTCTCTCTCTCTTGCTTTCTTTCTCTCTCTCTCTTCTTTTCTTTCTCTCTCTCTCTTGCTTTCTTTCTCTCTCTCTCTTGCTTTCTTTCTCTCTCTCTCTCTTTCTGAGCTTCACGGCACACCTGACCACGTCTCTCGGCACACTAGTGTGCCCCCGGCACACTGGTTGAAAAACACTGGTCTAGTGAACGTCCAAAGTTACAATGACACTGAAAAAAGAAAATTTACGACCATTTTCACACTTATGACTGTTAGAGCCTTGATGGTGCAGTGGTTAGAGTGCAGTACTGCAAGCTACTTCTGTTGATCACCAACTGCCAGCAGTTTGGCAGTTCAAATCTCAGTAGGCTTAAGGTTGACTCAGCCTTCCATCCTTCCAAATTCAGTAAAATGAGAACCCAGATTGTTGGGGGCAATATGCTTACTCTTTGTAAACCACTTAGAGAGGGCTGTAAAGCACTGTGAAGTGGTATTTAAGTCTTAATGCTATTGCTATAGCATCTGCTCAATCATATAATCAAAATTAAGATGCTTGGCAACTGATTAATATTTATTATTTATTATTATTTATTATTATTATTTATTTATTTTTGTCAATCAAGTATAGGATAGTAGTTTATATAAACATAACATAAAAGTAAAGTTTTAAAAGGCCACAGGGCAATAGGACAGGGATGGTAGGCACAATGGTGAACTTATGCACGCCCCTTACAGACCTCTTAGAAAAGGGGAGAGGTCAACTGTAGACAATCCAAGATTGAAGATGTTGGGGTTGGGGTAAGAAACAACAGAGTCAGATAGTGAATTCCAGGCGTTGATCACTCTATTGGTGAGCTCGTATTTTCTGCAGTTATGATGGTTGCAGTATCCAAAATCATGTATTCATCCACCTTTTGCTTTCTGACAAGCAAAGTCAATGGAGAAGCCAGATTCACTTAACAATTATGTTACTTCATGACTACGGGGATTCACTTAACAACTGTGGCAAGATGTGTAGCAAAATTCACTTAACATCTGTCTCATTTAACAATAAAAATTGTTCGGGTCCAAGCTTAGAAATGCTTTTTCTCATTCAGCCAGAACTCCACACGAATGGTAAATCATACAGATTATATTTATTGTCTGGCATCTCCATATCATAGGTTTACTAAGAGATGAAATTCCTCAGATCTTATGTCCATAATCTGTCCCATTACACATTGGTGAAAAGAGATTCATTTCTCCTATCTGCAAACAATTGCAGAGGGGCAAGGAGTCCTCGGAGAGGGGCGGCATACAAGTCTAATAAATTATTGTTGTTGTTGTTGTTGTTGTTGTTATTATTATTATTATTAATAATTGTGTGGTCCTTTGTTAAGGCTTAAAAATGGCCGTTGGAAAGCATGGCAGCATTACCTAGCAGCCTGGGTATAGCTTGATTGCCAATAGGAATAGGCAGAAGGGGTCACATGTACTACATTACCCATAGTGCAATCTGTTACTACATTCCCCTGATGCAATCTCTTAAAGAAACAGCTCCTAAACTGAGTTAAAATATCTCTTTGGTCTGTCAGCACAAAAATGTTGGGTTCAATTATGATCTATATTGAGGATTACTTATACTTTAGTATCTTGTGGGTTTGTGTATTTTCATTTAGTATGCCCCTATATCTAAATGCTGGACCTATTTTGCAGTAAACATCATAAGACTGAAATAAATCTTCTTAACAAAAATTGATTCTTGATCCATAATAACAACTTCTTAAGTTTTATTTTTTTTTAAAAACTATCCTTGTAATAGAAGTTGCTGGGGATTTGGGGTTTTTCTGCCTGATTATAATCAACACTTGCAATAAGGTTTTGTAGCAGAGATGCACATTCAGTTTTTCAGGAGTGGCAAAAGGGCTCCTCAGCAGATGGATGATGAGTAGGGAAGGTTATATTGTACAACTTAAAAAAGATTGGAATTTTCAGTGTGTATGTGTTTCTATTCAGAATGTTGAAGATGAGATAGAACTGGGGAGTTTTAATTTTATTTCATCAACAGCTTCATCTACACCAGGACTGTCAAACTCCCGGCCCATGAAACAGATGCGTCACGCACTGGCCACGCCCATATCCAGGTTAGCAAAGGGGGGGGGGAGTCCTGATACTTCATGTGATCCTGCTTTGATGACACCCCTGACCTACACCTTCTTACCAGATGTTTTAAGGCTTAAAATTGCAATTTCTTTGTTTCCCTGCCTCAATATAATGTGAAACAATTCTACCAACAGTTCTTTAGGAACAGATATAAAGTAGATTCTGTTTTTAAATAGTGAATTTTAAAGCAAGAGCAGGTGGAAACTTTAACTTTAACCGGAGAAGGCTTTTTAAAAATAAGACAAGCCAAATCTTTTTCTGTAGAAATCTCTGCCAAGGCAATTTACAGGAAAGCTCATATCCTACAGCACAGTGAAAAACAAGTTGCATAACGAACAGTGATCTGGGCATCATTTTCAGGAATATTTCACAACCACACATTTTTAAAAATCTTTTCTAAATAAAGCTAAATAAATAAAGGATGCATCTAACAGACTAATTTGATACTATGCTTTTAAGAAGGACAGCAACATTTTTCCTTCTCCCCACTAAAGCTTTAAGGTGTGTTAATTCTTCCTTAAATATGCAGGGGATATTGGAGTAACGTTTTGCAGAAGCTAGCCCACCCATATAGCCAAAGCAGCTAGCCAGCCTGCCTCAAACCATTGAAGATAAGTACTGCAGAGTTTCTTAGGAAAATATTTACTTCTTTCATAGCAAACCTACACTAATTATTTACATAGTAGCTATTTCTCTCTAGAAATTACTATACAAAATACTCACAATTCTCTACAGGTAGTCCCCGACTTATGACGTCGATCCGTTCCTATGGGACTTCGTAAGTCGAATTTCGTGTAAGTCGGAATATTCCAATTTACATGAATATTTCGATTTACACGGTGGTGGCGGTGGCGGCAGAAGCTTCAAGGGAACAACAGCTGGTCCTTCTTGGTGCTGCGTTGCTGCAGCCTCCAAAGTCGCTACCGCCACCTCCATTCGGGCGAGGGGATCTCGCAGCACCGAGAAGGACCGGCTGTTGGTGCCTTGAAGCAGCCACTGCCGCTGCCCACTGCAGAGATCCCTTAAACCTGAATGGAGGCGGCAGCTGCTTCAAGGGACCAACAGCTGGTCCTTCTTGGCGCTGTTAGATCCCCTAGCCTGAATGGAGGTGGCGGCGACGACTTCGGAGTCTGCAGCAACGCAGCACCAAGAAGGACCGGATGTTGGTCCCTTGAAGCCACCGACGCTGCTTCCATTTGGGCGTGGGGGTCTCCACGGGATCTCCAAAGTCACCGACACCGCCCACCGTGGAGATTCCCTCGCCTGAACGGATGTGGTGGTGGCGGCGGCTTTGAGGAGCTTTGGCTCCGCTGCTGTCCCCAGGTGGTCGTAACGATGAATCCTCGTAGTAACCCTATATTCTCAGTTACAATATTCAGCTACAAGTCTTCAGCCACCACAAGCCACACTACTTCACAAGCCACTCTAAAACATACTAAGCCATAATACCTTCAAGCCAGGCCTCAACTATGCAAAGGTGCATTATGTATATATACTTTTGTCAGCCAATCAGATTACATTACAATCTGCAGATTCATTGTGACTAAGCAGTATTTACATTGTTAAAATCATTACAATGATTACAATTCTTTTCTCTGCAATTTGGAATATTATATCAGGTAGGCCCTGATCCTGACAGAGGACTGCAGTAAATGGTCTTGAACATTAGCTGTCATTTGTGACCACTAAAATCCTAAATAAGTCATCCAAGTATTTTTTATTCCAGACCTGTATTGCGTTACAAAAATACTAAGGAGTGTATTTTTCAAAAACTGGCACGTCAATTGCATATTTACATAGAAAGATCACGCTTTCGCTCATTCATCATCTCATCAGCCTCAGGACTGCATGAAATAAAATATATATGTGACCCTACTATAAAGTGACCAGACATCCCGCTTTTGGTGGGACAGTCCTGGTTTTGAATTATTTGTCTCCTGCTTTCCAAAATGTCCCGATTTTTTAATGGAAGAGCAGACCAGGCGGGCTAGACCGGGGAAGCTGGGAAGGGATGCCGCAGCCCAGGCAGAAGCCGCAACCACTCGGACACCGCAGGGACCCCTCGGGGCCGTTTTAAGGCTGGGAGAACTTTTCCCATTTTTTTCCCTTCCTGAACACAGCCCCCGCCCACCTCGCCACTGCCGCCACCACCTTGCCTCGGCCTGCCACTGAGGGCTGCTGCCATCGGAGCACCTGCTTTGGCGGGAAATTGATGCAAGCAGCGCCGGCCACCCTCCACCACCCTTCCGCACCCAAATGACCCGAATGGGAGCTTGGTCACATATGGGCAGGAATGGCTGCTCCAGCTCGCCCGGTGCTGCCGTCCCTAGCAGACTGCGCTAAGAGCACGGACGGACAGTGTGCCTTCGGAGAAGGAGGGAGCAAGCGAGTGGCTTGGAGACATGGCAATTTCAACTTTTACCGCCGCCTTTTTTCAGCTGCTGGTGCTAGCTGCCAAGCAGTGGAAAGTGTGGTGCATCCAAATCCCTGACTAAGAGGGTGGCTTCCTTCCTTCCTTTCCTTTCTTTTTTCCTTCCTTCCTTTCCTTCTTTCCTTCCTTCCTTTCCTTTATGTCTTTCCTTTCTTTCTTTCCCTACTTTCCTTCCTTCCTTTCCTTTATTTTCTTCCTTCCTTCCCTCCCTCCCTTCCTCCTTTTTTCCTTTTCTTTCTCTTTTCTTTCTTTCTTGTAAATGTAAAACAAAAAAATAAAAATCTGATCACTTTACCCTACTATGATGCATTAATACAAGTCTCCAAAAAGACAATTTAAAAGTGATACCTTATTCAGAACACTCCAGACTTCTGGCTGTTTTTCAGCCTCCCCAGGCTTTAAGAAAGCCTCTATAGCCTGTGGATGGCGAAAAATGGGGCCAACGGGCCTAACTTCCAGGAGGCCTTTTGGGCCATTTTTTGCCATCCACAGGTTCCAGAGGCTTTCCTGAAGCCTAGGGAGGGTGAAAATGGCCTTTCCCACCCTCTGGAAGGACAAAAATCAGCTGGCCAGCCCTTAGTTATGGCTCCACGTGTCACCTGTGGTATGCATGCCATAGATTTGCCATCACAGATATAGGATGTCTTCTCACAGAGTAGACAGAGAAAAGAGGAAGAGCAAAGTGGATAGGGAGGAGGAGGAAGAAGCAGGGGACATCCCATTATATCATAGAAGTTGACTTATGTGGACAACGAGTATTTGATTAATTGAAACCTAATTCTGCATATATATATTTTTTAAAAACAGTAACATGCATTATTTATAAACAGAATTTTGTACTAATTTTAATGCATTTAATTTAAAAAAACAAACAAATCAAAGATTGAAGTGTTCATGAGACCTACCTGAACATCTTTCCCAGTCATAGCACACATCATATCCACAAGGCTCTTTCTTTCTTGTATTTGCTGAAAGATTTGCCCTCTCAATAGCCCAGGTCAACCGGGTGTCATCATTGCAAGGTCCATTGTGGATAAAATGGACCTGTTCATCATTCCTGCACTTTTCAGCCAGAAAAGGACAGCTAGGATTTGTTACAGTTTGTTCCGATTGTACATCCAATACACAAATACCTTCTGAGCCAGTGCTGGAAAGTCAGGAAATACAAATTATATATTTGGAGACAATAAGATGCCATTAGTTTTCCTTACTTCCGTATCCCTACAATATATTTCATTGCCTGAATAGTCAATATTCAAATATGTTATTGGCCAACGATCTGCAATTATTCAAGAGTTTAGCATATTGTGCAACTAAGCCTGTATAATCACCAACGTTCAATTTGTCTCTCCTCTACAATGTCTCTGATGTTAATTTTTACATTATTAACTGGCTCATTAAAAAGAAATTAGCACTCTATTATCCCAATAGGCAAGGCTTTAAACTCTATATCACAGAAGGTAATCCCATTGGAACTTTTAAAGGACCATTCATCTCCCTTCACCAGCAGGCACTGTGTTTTAAGGTAGCAAAAATCATAAATTGTCTGAACTACAATATGTTTTTGAACCTGGGAATATTATATAAAATTAATGTTTTAGTTTGCTTGATTTATAACAGTAATAATGTCCCTGTGAACTACCAGTAGTAATGTTCCTGTGATTTCATTTCTTTAAAACGTGCTTAAGTAGTTTTTACAAATTCTTTCCCTCCGAGTACTAGCCAGATATTAACAAGGCCTTAACTTATCAGCAATTTTAAACAACATCTGTACAGACAAAGGCGAGGGATCACAATTACTACCAGGAGAAAACCAGGCAGTATTTTGAGTTTTATCAAAAAGAGTACTAATAATCTCATATGGAGTTTTTGTTTTGTTTACTTCTATTGTGTAATGTTTTCTAGGTTAAAATAACTCTATTTTAGGTTTTTCCTTTCAAGACTTTGTTCTGAAATTCTGCAAAACATTTAGTAGCTCAGAGATTTGCAGAGTGCAAGTCAGTTGAAAATTTTGCAAAATAGAAAGACTTCTAAATACTTCAGTATGACAGCTTATCTAGTGATGGGCTCCTACGGGTACAGTCAGGTACACAGAACTGGTAGAATTTTTTCCCCTTTTTTTCTCTCCTGGGCTCTGGGTATGTTTTTCCTATCACAGTAATTGAAGTCGAATGTGTATAATTTTAGAAGATCTGTGCATGTGCGCGTGTGTGCACATACACATATAGCTTTTATAGTAGATAATGTATATTTTTGTGTGCCTGTGTGTAATATGTATGTACACAAATGGCATATATACATAGAATTAATAGTATATTTTGGATGTTCAGTAATAGTAAATAGTTAGGGAAATTGTATCTCTTTGAGGCAAAGAGAAGCCAGGCACCCTAACCCAAACCCTTGACGTGAGTGATGTCAAGTTGGCCACCTTTAAGCCAGTGACATGACATTTAAGCCATCCCTGTCACATGATCACCAAGCCACTCCCACCTGGTCACATGGCTGGCAAGCCACACCCACAAAATAAACCACGGCCTCAGGTAGTAAAAATTTTTGCAGCCCTTCACTGAGCTTATCTCTTTTCAACAACCCAGGTATATTCACTGGGACATAATGACCCTTAGAAGAAAGTGACATCCTGACATAGTTTTGGATATTGTTCTGCCGGGCTCTCTGATAGAAGCCTCCCGAAAATTCAAGGATACAAATTTCACACACACACACATTTGAAAATTCAAAACAATGTTCTTTATCACAAAAGTCAAAATAAACTAAGCACTCTTTTTGTATTGCAAAGAGCACTCTTCCCAAAACAACCAGATAGTCTGTACAATTTCCCTTAAGCAGTCATTAAGTACTTAGCCAGCAGCTGTGGAGTAACTTCACACCCCTTCTTCTTCCAACGAAGGGACACACACACGCTGCTCTGCTTTGGTTTCAAAGGCATGAAAAAGCAACAAAGTCCAGCACACAGGATTCCTGAGACGAAACTGCAACAGATATTCTTCCACAATGGCCAAATCCGGCTGCTGCTATTTATAGCAGCAGCCCTAATTACTGGAGCCCCACCCAAACACAGGTGGCCTCCCTTATTTCTTGTAATATGTTCTTACTTGGTCTCTTCTACGCATAATTCTGCGCTTGCGTGGGTCCAACATGTAATCATATGAAGCTATAGAAGATAAGGAAGATTGACTGCCTTGGCTGTGTGCCAAGCCCTCCTCTGCCGAATCACTCCCACCTTCTTCTTCGTCCGAGGAAACTAAACTCTGATCTGATTCTGTCGGCAATAACACAGGCCTGTGACATGTGGAATTTTCCCCTGCATCCACCTCCCCATTCCCTGGGGTAGGAGCTGGGCAGAGCCAACCACAACAGTTATCCTCCATTTTATTATTAGTCTTTAGGAGTTATTGAATTTTACCTTACTTTTGCAAACCTTTCGGAAATCACTGATTAGTTCAGCTGTAACTGATGACATAAAGCACAAACCTTATGGTTGTTGGCCACCTGCTATGTGTATGTGTGTGTGTGTATGTAGTCCCCCATATATATGTAAATTTTCTAATTTGCTCTCTATATGTATCTACAAAAACCAGGGATGCTTTCCCTGCTGAAGAAAAATCAGCAGCCAGCAAAAATAAGATATACAATATTTCACACCTATACTTACTTGCAGTCCTCTTCTGGGGATATGCAAACACAATGAGAATCCACTTCTTTTTTCCCAAGACTGCAATTATCTTTGGCCGGAACTATCCCGCCTAAAGAAGGAATAAAGAGAAAGGGGAAAAGAGTCAGATTTCAAATGAGCTGACAATCATTGTGAGTTTTAGCATCCAAGTATAATCTGAAAAAGAAGTAACATTTAGATATTTCAACCGGGATCATGTTCAGTCAAGAAAGAACTGTTTATGATGCTTTGAACAGAGTTTCATGCTCAAAACTCAACCTAAGACTCATATTAATTGGACATGGAAGGCTAGAATTGTATACTCCTCAAAAGCCTATTTAAGTCTAATCTCAATCTAAGCTAGACGTTTGAGAGATAACTACTATTTATTTTCTAAGAACTGTTCATCAGACTATGTAAGAGTCCTCAGAACTTTGTTTCATTTTCGTATCAACACTGGAGGACACAGCCTAGTCACTTTTTAGAGATATCTTCTTTAAAGTAACTTGTTCTGGATCACTTGGAATGAATTGGCATAGGATTTACTATCAGGCGGTAAAGGGGTTTCTTCAAATAGAAACATAGAAACATGGATATCTGATGGCAGAAAAAGACCTCATGGTCCATCTAGTCTCCCCTTATACTATTTTCTGTATTTTATCTTAGGATGGATATATGTTTATCCCAGGCATGTTTAAATTCAGTTACTGTGGATTTATCTACCAAGTCTGCTGGAAGTTTGTTCCAAGGATCTACTACTCTTTTGGTAAAATAATATTTTCTCATGTTGCTTTTGATCTTTCCCCCAACTAACTTCAGATTGTGTCCCCTTGTTCTTGTGTTCACTTTCTTATTAAAAACACTTCCCTCCTGAACCTTTTTTAACCCTTTAACATATTTAAATGTTTTGATCATGTCCCCCCTTTCCCTTCTGTCCTCCAGACTATACAGATTGAGTTCATTAAGCCTTTCCTGATACGTTTTAAGCTTAAGACCTTCCACCATTCTTGTAGCCCGTCTTTGGACCCGTTCAATTTTGTCAATATCTTTTTGTAGGTGAGGTCTCCAGAACTGAACACAGTATTCCAAATGTGGTCTCACCAGCATTCTATATAGCGGGATCATAATCTCCCTCTTCCTTCTTGTTATACCTCTAGCTATGTAGCCAAGCATCCTACTTGCTTTTCCTACCGCCTGACTGCACTGTTCACCCATTTTGAGACTGTCAGAAATCACTACCCCTAAATCCTTTTCTTCTGAAGTTTTTGCTAACACAGAACTGCCAATACAATACTCAGATTGTGGATTCCTTTTCCCCAAGTGCATTATTTTACATTTGGAAACATTAAACTGCAGTTTCCATTGCTTTGACCATTTATCTAGTAAGGTTAAATCTTGTTTAACCTTTTACAATCTTGCTATGCTTACAATAAGTTTCTCCCCTTCCACTATTTTAAATTGAATATCATTCATGGCAATCACATGGTCATTCCAAAAAGGGTCAAAAAACAAGCTTCTCTACGGGGAATGAGGTGCTGCTGTAGGCATGTCAATTTTTTTGAAGGTTTAGAATAATTCTTGAAGGCTCTGTTCATTTTGAGGGAAAAAAATAAAATACCAACTAAACATTGCTTATGGTTAAATGTTCATCTCACCAAGAATGCTTCTGCAGCCACCTGCTCAAATTTATCTTTAAAAGATCATATCCCCAAAAGAAATTCTTAATTCCCTACAGATAGTAGAATAGGCTGTTGGATGGCAGTCTACATTCAGGCTACTGTTTCCCAATTGTGATATTCTTAATTTGGACCAGCAGTAGTAGACATATTTTAGATTTCCAGTCTCAACTTATTTTTTTTTAAATTAGAAAGATCCAGTCTCTGGAATCAGCTGCAAAATAAACATTTGGGAATACATCTAGCAGCATTAAAACAAAAAAGCACTTCTGAGCAGATGCTTCAAATCAGGCTTTCAATAGCAAGATTGAATTCACCCTCCTTTTGCCCAATTTTCCACACTTATCACTGCTTAGATCAGTGGTTCTCAACCTTTCTAATGTGATGACCTCTTAATACAGTTCCTCATGTTATGGTGACTCCCAACCATGTGTAGTGAATTCTCCCAACAGAGCTTTAAGCTGATTGGCAGGAAGGTCAGAGGGACACCCCCACTGTAAACGCCTGATTGGTCGGATTGTTAAACTATGTTCCAAGGTACCACAATAGAAGCTTTAGTTCCTAACACCATGGTCTTAGGCAACTCCTGTGAAACAGTCATTTGACCCCAAAAGGGGCCCAACCCCCAGGTTGAGAACCACTGATGTAAAGGATTTTAAATAGAGGGAGGAAAACTCCAATCAGTTTCAACAAGTAAGATTGATGAGAGGTCACTGAATTTGCTTCTGCTGGGGTGTTGTTTGGCCCATTTCTGTATGAGTTACAAATCCAGGAATTACTAGCTTAGATAAGCTAACCATCATAAGTTAGATATCATTTCAGATTTACACCAAATTATAGGTTTATTCGTAATTCCCAAAGTATATCTTGTCTTTCTTGATGTACAAATGTTCCCATCACTAAATCTTCAACACAGAATAGCAAGAAAAAAAGAAAAATAACACTAATGAATAATTCAAAG